>NC_084825.1:48857142-49143804 GCF_958449725.1 Rosa rugosa
GAAAAGAGCACAACGCACCTTTTACATTTGAGGATGACATGTGTGTGTTAGACTCCCCCTGACGTCTACACCTCCCCCTGATACTTACATTAATCAGGGGAGCTTGGAAAGTCTTCGCATTCCTATGCTTTTCACATGTTTCTCAAATATGGCCTTAGGCAATGATTTGATGAACAAATCTGCCACATTCTCCTCAGATCTTACTTGATTCACTTGAATCTTGAGGAGGGCCTGTTGTTGCTGATTGTAGAAAAACTTTGGTGATATGTATTTTGTATTATCACTCTTGATATGCCCTAGCTTCATCTGTTCGATGCAAGCTGCATTATCTTTATTAATGCAAGTAGGCTCTTCAGTGGTAGAACTCAAACCACTAGTCCCTCGAATATGTGTGATGATAGCTCTTAACCATACACACTCACGAACCGCCTCATGTAGAGTAATGATCTCTGAGTGGTTCGAGGAGGTAGCCACAAGGGTTTGCTTGGTTGATCTCCAAGATATCGTCGTGTTCCCACTGGTAAATACATAACCAGTTTGGGAACGACCTTTATGTGGGTCAGAGAGATACCCAGTATCAGCAAAACCAACCAAAACGTCATTTGGCGTTTCGGTGTAGGGAGTGGCGCTTTCGCCATCAACATTTCCTTTAGGGATTGTAGTTCCATCTGCGGTTCCTCTTGTCTCTCTGTAGGGAAAGAACAGTCCCAAGTCAATGGTTCCTTTTAGGTATCGAAGATGTTCTTGATACCATTCCAGTGACGCTGCGTTGGCGCTGAGCTAAATCTAGCTAACAAGTTCACTGAGAATGCAATGTCTGGTCGAGTACATTAGGCTAGGTACAATAATGCGCCTATTGCACCTAGATAGGGAATTTCAGCTCCCAACACCTCTTCGTCATCTTTCTTTGGACGAAATGGATCTTTCCTTGCATCCAAGCTTCGACCGATCATGGGAGTGCTAGCAGGATGCGCTTTGTCCATGTTATATCGCCTGACTTTTGGACATACGCAGACTGGTGGATTAGTATTCCACAAACTCGGTGTTCTAGTTCAAGGCCTAGATAGAATCGAGTTTTCCCAAGATCCTTCATCTCAAATTCGGATTTCAAGTAGCTCGCGGTTTCTCTTATTTCGTCAAGAGTACCTATTATGTTCATATCATCGACATATACAGCTACAGTTGCAAATCCGGAACTTGTTTTCTTTATGAATACGCAGGGGCATACTTCATCGTTCTTATATCCCTTCCCAATCAAGTAGTCACTTAGACGGGTATACCACATCCGCCCGGATTGTTTCATTCCGTAAAGTGAGCGTTTCAACTTAATTGCAAACGCACTCTGTGGTTTAGAGTCACTTGACTTGGGTAATGTAAGGCCATCAGGCACTTTCATATATATCTCTGAATCTAGATCCCCCTAGAGATATGTAGTAACCACATCCATGAGCTGCATTTCCAGTCCTTCGGAAATTACTATGCTAACTAAGTAGCGGAACGTTATAACGTCCATTACGGGAGAGTATGTCTCCTCGTAGTCAATTCCAGGGCGTTGTGAGAAACCTTGCGCCACAAGGCGAGCCTTGTACCTCAGGACTTCATTCTTCTCATTACGCTTTCTGACAAAGACTCATTTATGTCCTACAGGCTTTACACTTGGTGGGGTTAGCACTACCAGACCAAATACCTGTCTCTTTGTCAGAGAATCTAATTCTGCCTGGATTGTTTCTTTCCATTTAGGCCAATCTGCTCTTTGTTGACATTTTGCAACAGAGCGTGGTTCGATATCATCGTGCTCTATGATTCCTTGAGCGACAGTATATATCATCAATGTGTATGGAAGATCTTTCTATCAACTCATACGCACTCTCATAATCCTTTGAGATTTCTTTGTTCTCTGGAATCATTTTTAACATCGGAGCGTCCTCCAGTATTGATTCATGGACATAACTATAATCAGAGACAATCTCATGAGAGGGATTCTGTACATTGATGATTGGTTTGTGCCTTACTCACCCTCTTCTTCCTTGGGTGAGTGTCAATTGAACCAAGTGGCCTCCCCCTCTTCCTTGGGGAGCCACGGCCTCAACCACACCTCCACTAAGTGCGGTTGCAGTGCCTCTATCTGCGGCACCGTGCCCCTTGTTGGGGACTTCTAACCTTGCAGGCACATTTGCAGCTGGTATATGTGATCTCGTCACTTTTACGATATCAGTAAACGCATCAGGCATCGAATCTGCTACGTTCTGAAGATCGATTATTCTTTTCACTTCACTTTCACTTTGTGAAGTGCGGGGATCAAAATGAGACAGAGTGGGGACAAACCACGACAATTCCTGTCGTTCCCTTGGAAAATCCTTTTTCCTATCTCCCCCTAACGACGGGAAGACTGTCTCATCAAAGTGACAATCCGCAAATCTAGCGGTAAAGAGATCGCCTGTCAAGGGTTTCCAAATAGCGGATAGTTGTTGGGGATTCGTATCCAACATAAATACTTAATCGTCTCTGAGGACCCATTTTAGTGCGCTGTGGGGGCGCAATAGGCACATATACTGCTCAACCAAATATGCGTAAGTGTGAAATGTCAGGCTCATATCCAGTTACCAACTGGTACGCAGAAAATGGTTGGCTAGCAGTGGGTCTGAAACGAATAAGTAAAGCTGCGTGCAATATTGCATAACCCCAGGCAGATATAGGCAGGTTGGTGCGCATAACCAATGCCCTAGCCACCATCTGTAGCCTTTTGATGGTGGCTTCTGCGAGACCGTTTTGTGTATGCACATGGGGTACATGATGCTCTACATCGATCCCAATAGACATGCAATATTCATCAAATGCTTTTGATGTAAACTCTCCAGCGTTATCAAGCCTTATAGACTTGATAGGGTGATCAGGGTGGTGAGACCTTAAACGTATAATCTATGCTAGGAGTTTTGCAGCATTTCTTGTGGACACTAAAGCGACATGTGACCAGTGTGTCGAAGTATCCACCAGAACCATAAAGTACTTAAAATGGTCCGCATTCTGGATGGATAGGTCCACAGATATCTCCTTGTATCCTTTGTAAGAATGGAATGTTTTGTTTTGTATCTTTAGCATAGGAAGGTCTCGATCCTGTTTTTGCTAAAGAGCAGGCTTTGCAAAACGAGTGATATGCCTTTGAAATAGTCAATGAGGCATAATGGGAGGGAGGTAGTGCTTCTGGTACTTCAGAAGGCAATGACTGTATTTGAGCAGTACTAGGACCGACACCTTGCAGTGTGACGGATTTTTGTCCCATTTTATTTTTCACTCGAAAGAAGGGATGTCCATATGAGTTCTTTAAAATACGGATCATCATGTCACGACCGGGGTGCCCTAGGCGGTCATGCCAAAGCCTGTATGAGTCAGTGTCCCACATTTCATTGTTGGTGACAACATAGGATTCAATGATCCGAATCGTAGTGAGGTACAGTCCACTAGATTGACTCATAAGTTTCTCTAAAATGCGTTTCCTTCCACATTCATTAGAGGTAATATAAAGGTATTCAGTTCCATTCTCACAGTGTGTTTTTACATGATAATCGTTGGCATGAATATCTTTGATACTTAACAAGGTTCGATTAGCTCTTGGTGCATATAGAGCTTCTTTAAATATATCTCATATTCTTTAGAGTATTTCTATTTTAGTAGAATGATAATCTTTTCATTCTAATAATTTTTCTCTAGATGTATTGCTTTACATCTTTATAATGCTATTTTGAACCATGTAAATATGTGTATAGTAAATAAATTTGAATAAATTCAGTGCTTCAGAATAAAATTCAAAATTTATTAATAAGCCAACGATAATCAAATCAAGGTCTTGTTCTAATTCATCAAACCAGTATTGAAATAAACTTTAAGACCAAGTAGTAGTCTAATTAAAAATGAGGCATTATGCCTTCACAACTGTCTTTGGAAAATAAAATGAATAAAGCAGACCAGTCAAGATTGAGAGCATCCATTGACTTAGCAAGTTCCTCTTTGCCATTGAAGTCTGCAATTGTAAGGTTGACGTCTAGGTCATGACCTCCTTCTTCCATATAGTGAGCCTCTTGTTCTTTAGACTCTCTATACCTCTTGTAATTGGCTGCTACTCTGTTGTTTGCTTGGCAGTTCTTGTACCAATGCCCAATGAATCCACACCTATAGCATGGTTCATTGTCAACTCTTTCCTTTGGCATCTTGTTTCCATGATCCCCATGTCCCTTTCCACGTGGTGCATTGTTGCCATGTGGGTAGGGATCAGCACGTCTAAACCCCCTTGCATTGGAGTTATTTCCACCTTTCATTTTTCCATAATTAGCCTCGGGAATTTTCTTTGTCCCAGTGGGCCTGGCATTGTTATTCAAGAGAATCTTATTTTGTCTCTCAGCCACTTGCAGTAGGCTTATCAACTTATTGAAGGTTGTGATTCTTTTGTTGTCATAATCCAACTGATACTGGTTCGCTAGTATAAAAGCTGAATTAGGAAAGGTGGTAAGAGTCTTGTAGATCATATCATCTTCTGTGATTTCCCTTCCACAGAAATTGAGACGTGCCTTTAAGCGCAACATGTCCTTGTTGAAGTCATTGACCTTTTTATAGTCAAGAAAACGGATTCCATTCCACTGAACAGCCAGTCCTGGGAGCAAAGTATCGTGAATGTTCCCAAAACGTCCTTTAAGGGCATCCCACAGTGCTTTGGGTGTCTTCAACTGAAGGTACTCCCAGCGTAGGCTAGGATCAATATGTCGCCTCAGAAAAATTAAGGCATCTGCTTTCACCTTATTAGATAGTTCATCATCTTTGGGGTCGGTAATGGTGGCAGTGTAGTCTTTTGCCACAAAGGCAGTTTCCATATCGGAAACCCAACGGTGGTACTCAAGTCCTTCTGAGTTCAAGATGTCAAATTCAGGTCGAGTTGGATCAGCCATCTACATAAACAAGAGAGAAGAAATAAATTACGCAGTCATAAAGACATCCACGTGAATTATTTTTCAAACGTATGAATTAGATTTCAAGACCAAGATTCGTAATGGTCACATTTTTTTTCTTTCGATGCTATGTGAAAATACTTTATCACAGTAAGTGTGTATGATGCGCATGAATTTTCATTATCATGGCCAAACGGTATTGATATGTTGCATTAAAAATAATCATAGTACATTTAAATATATCATATAAAAATAAGCTTCATGCTCAAATTTCACAAATATACAACAAATTATATACTACACATAATAATAGCAATAATATATCATGCGTAAAATAAAATATAAATAATAGCATAATATAAAGACATGCGTAGGAATAATTATATAAGAGTAAATAAAATTCACAAAACATGCTCACAATTGCATAATAAAAACATAAGCAATAAAATATAAAGCATGCTTAAACATAATTATAAATCATGCTTAAATATAATCATATAAAACATAAATAATAAGGCATGCTCAAAAATCCTAATTAAATATACCATAGTATGAAATTAAATAAATAAAAGAAAACATACTTGATTTTGAGTAAATAAAACGATCCTAGCGCACGCGCGTGTTGATGCAGGCGTGCGTAACGATGTTTTTGGCTTGTGAAAAAAAACTGGGCCGCTTCCTTTTTTTTTTTTCAACAGTGGGCCGGAGTTTTTTTTTATTTTTTTATTTTCGTCCCTTCTCTTTTTTTTTCTTTGGACCGGCTATTACTTTGGGCCGGATCGCATCTTTTTGTTTTTGATTTTTTTCTTTTCTTTTTCTCTCTCTGTTTTTTCTTTTTCTTTCTGGGTATACTGCGCAGGGGACCGCGCTGGTGAGTTGGGCAGCGTAGGGATCTGCGGCCGGTGGCAGGGACTGGGTTGAGATCAGTGGGTCTCAAGGGCGGCGCCGGTGATCTGGACGGTGAAGGGTGATCCGCGGCTGTGCGAGCAGTTGCGCGGGGTTGTGGCTTGCAGGTTTGCAGGTACGGTGGCGGCGTGGGGCTGCTGCAGGCGGGTTGCTGCAGATCGGTGGCTGCTGCGCGTGGATTGTTGCTGCAAGGCACTAGGGACTGCCACAGACGCGCGGGGGCAGGAGGCTGCGGTGGGCTGGGATCCAGTGGCCTGGGTGTGCAGGCTGAGATCGGTGAGGTGGGCACGGGGATGCTGCCGGGATCGCCGGATCGGTGCTGGGATGGGCTGTTGGGCGCGGGTCTGCAGCGAGGTCTACGTGGGCTGTGGTAAAAGCGCGCTGGAGGCCGGTGGGCTAGGTTAGGCTACGCCGGTCTATGTGATGTGCAGGCGGAGGTGAAGCGCGGCCTGGTGTGCTGCAAGGTAGATGGAGGCCGGACGAGGCCGGTCTGGACTGCAGAGGGGAGGAGGCCGGTCTATGTTGGGAGATTTTTTTTTGTTTTGTTTTTTTTTTTTTTTTTTGGGTGGCGACAGAAAAGAAAAAGTTTTTGTTTTTCTTTTAGGGTTTTTTTTTTCTTGGCTATTTGCTCTGAGCGTGCTGATAACGTGTTAAAGTAAAATGTCAATTGGAATTGGTCTACTCATTTCATTTCATAGTCCCTTTATATAGGGATAGAATTACAACGGAAATATCGATTACATTAATGATACTAAATGCTGATTGATCCGTAATTGTGCTGATTGATGGTAATCACTGATTCCTTGATTCCCTCTTCGTTAGTTGCTTTGATGAAGGCACACAATATGTTTTTCCTTTAACAATATATATATATATATATATATATATATATATATGACTTTCTACCTAATGTGTGCTTTTTGGGCAAGTAATAAATCTCAAAGCTCTTGAGAGAAGAATCCCTACAAAGGTGATTACGTTTCACTTCTTTCTTTCTTGAATACAAATTGATGTGCTTCAGAACTGATTTTCATTCAATTATCGACCCTATGAGGTTGGGTCGATAATCAAATAGTAACCCATCACTATATATGAATGAAAAGATAACAAACAACTACATTAATAAAAGAAGACTGCATACAATATGATCCACTACTAGCTCCAATTTTACATTTCAAATTTAGCAAATATATATAACCTTTTATAACTTGACTAATGGCCCGTGTAGAGATTAGCTATATGAATAAATTGGCCTAATTAACTTTTCATGTCAACCCTACAGATGAGATTTTTGAATGAGAATATGTACACCGTTTCCAGGCTCTACAATCATTTTGAAAGCAGGGGAGTGTCTGTATTTGGGTGATAGAGAGAAAGTGAACTTGGAGATAATGAGGGAGAGGACAACCTTCAATTGTACCATAGCAAAGTTTTTGCCTAAACAGGTTCGAGGACCCAAACCAAAGGGGATATAGGCTTGAGGAAACTTGCAAGCCTTTGAGACACCATCAATGAACCTCTCAGGTTTGAATTCATTTGCATCTTGTCCCCAAATGTCTGTGTCTCTGTGCAATGTTGGGATCAAAGTCCACAAGTATACCCCTTTCGGAATGCTTATGTTTCCCACCTGGGTGTCTTCAAGTGCTTCTCTTGATACAAAAGCAGCTGGTGGGTATAGACGCATGACTTCTTGAATCACCATATTTATCTGCAAGGTGTACCAATGCATGTGTTAGCTTATACATTACTGTACCATTAATCTTTCTATGGTTGCCTCTTTGAAGCATTTTGTCAACATTTTGGGCCGCTCCCATTTAAGAAAGACGGAGGCAAGCCTACATCTTAACGCTAAATCAACGAGAGAAATATACTCGACGGGAGCAAGTACATTGCTCCAAAAACAATATATAGGCCAAGTGCAGGATTCATCTTGTTGCACGAGAAGGAGAGTGCCAATTAGATTGACATGCATTATTAACTAATAGCTTAAATTTTTCGGTTATCTAATTCTTGGGGATAAGAAACTTCATGTCCGCCAAGATAAGTGAAGATAAAAGACTAAATGCAAAGACTTGTACCGTTTTCAATTGAGGGAGTGAATTAGCATCTAGCTGACCATCGGGGCAAACTTCTGCCAACTCGGTCCTGATTCGAGATTGCCACTCGGGATGTAAAGCGAGTAGCATCAAACACCAAGAGGCAGCAACACCAGTGGATTCATGCCCTGCAAAGTAAATGTTCTTGCAGTTGTCAACTTTGAATCGCTTGGATGAATCCTTGCCTTTGCCTAGGCTTTGGTCACTCATGGCTCCCACTAATATTAACTGCAATAGATCCTTTTCTGACGAAGAAGTCTCTAACCCTTCTCGTTCTCGTTCTTTCACAGTTTCCCATATCAATGACTCTATCTCTCTCTCTAAACAACTTATCTCCTTTTGCTTTTTCAACCCTCTGCATTGCATTGTTAAAGTACATTAGGAACTTGTACGTATCACACACAAAATTACAAAGTTTATACTAGTGTCATAGTAACTATTTACATACCCTAAATTAGAAAATGATCCAAAGAGGAAGGGTTGATGAGACATTATTTCCTGAAGACTTCTAAGCTTTGAGAAAATCTCTTTGCCCTTAGAATAAGAACTCCCAAAACAAGCCCTTGCGATAACATCAGCTGAGAAACCCCTTAAATGCTCATCTACTTGAATCTCTGCTCTCATACCTCCTTGTCCTTCAATACACTCCTCCCATTTTCTAAGCAATGGTTGCGCCGACTCCAACATCAACCCTACCATCGCCTGTCATGTTAAGAAATCGATCAGCAGAGAATCCGAAACGTTGTTCAAAGTTTTTTAACTTTATTCTTTTACCTTGACTTTGTCTCTGAAAAACTCAGGTGCGACAATTTTTCTTTGTTGTAACCAAAATATGCCATTGGATCTAAGAATTCCATTTCCAAGCATGGGAGCAAGTCTCTTGCTTACATAGGAAGGCTTACCTAAATCCAAACTATTACACTGGTTCATTTCCTTCACTAGCTCTGGTTGGTTCACATATAAATGTTGCCTCAATCCTGTTGAATACGTGTAAATTAAACCTGCAAAGTTCATTTCATTAATTTCTCAGGTCAGTTCTTATGATTTGAGCGACACTAGTTCATTTGAAAAAATAACCAAAGAAAGCTAGAACATTTAGAAACTATGATGAGCTGAATCAACTAGTTTTGGACTATAAACATGCCCAATCTCAAACACTATAAATTACATATAGTACTTCTCGAGTCTCGATCGAAAAACATACTACTAATTGTTAGTATAGTCATAGAATATGTCATAATGTTAGGATATCATCTCAAGTTCAAATTAGAAATCTTCATGTGTAATAAATATAAATAAACAGAAACTTCATCCTAGTTATTAAAAGTATTCTATTAATGTAATAGTATTTTGTTTTTTGTTTTTTTGTTTGAGCAATGAAAGTTTGGACAGGAAACACAACTTTTCAATATAAGAAATACATGCAGCACAGCAGATGAGGGGGTGCGTTAGACCACAGACACAAGGTCACTTTGACTATCATGAGATGTATCTAGGAACCCCATTTGGCATCTAAGAGTATTTTGTTGGAACACTAACCTAATTAGATGTTTTAGATGAGTGATAATACTCCATTTTTTATTAGATATGGTCCTGTCTCTGTTCCAATCATGGTTACTTTTTAACACACGACATCATATAATAGTTTCATTTCATGGTTGTTGTAATTTAGTCCAAAACATTATTTAAAGTAGGTCATTATTTTGTTGCTGTCATATTTTATTGTAATGATGGCATAAGTAACATGATTAGACAGTAAACTAATTTAATTCCTGGATTGGGAATCTATTTGCAAATGCTCGACATTAACATATGCATTGGCCATCGGGGTACTGTTAACTTTACTAGTCAAACTAAGCATCTTGAGTCATTTGCATTGGCCAAATCTCATTGACTCAGTCGGTCAGTCTAACGTCGATCAAGATCTAGCTGGCTTACCCTAGCTAAGCTTATTACATTCATGTCTCCACAAATCACAGCTAGAAATCCTTACTTTCATATGAAATCCTTTGTTTTCCTGGCCAAAGTTCGTAAGAATTACTCTTCTGTCATCTTTTCCAAACAGTGCTTAGTTTCAGAAAGGTGAAAACCAACGTTTTATATCTAGCTATATATCTACGTTCTATAATATACAAGCAAGAAGAAGAAGAACGAGATCAAAGTAGATGAATTACCGTATTCTTTTCGCCAGCGTTCGAAATACGGGAAGAGGCTGGAAGTGTAGTCGTGGGCTACAAATTCAGAGTGATTTGGAGACTTCTGAGCTTGGAGTTGGATTTTCTGCATCTCAGCGAGATTCCCATATAGTAAAGAAGGTGTAGGGCCTTTGATGCCTTGCATTTGGAGCTTCCTTCGGAGCCTCACGGACTTCAACCAGACTGTGTTGTAGAGATGAAGAAAGAAGCCAACCAGTCCCAAAAGAACTAAGGAAGAAACGAGTCTGAAATGAAGAGAGAGCTCCATTTTTTTTTTCTCTGAGCTTTCAGTTTCTAGCTAGCAGCTAGCTAGAGTCGTGATATTTATAGCAACTGAATAAGAGTGTGTACTTTATATTCATATATAATACTGTAGTGTAAAAGTTACTCTGGGTTATAATGCCCGCGACTTATTTCGGACTATAAATCGGTAATTTGGTATATATTGGTTAGGTAACCCATCGCATTATTAGTTCAAATGAACAAGTCGCAACAGATTATTTTATATATCTGATATATTATGTTAGTGAGTTCACTGATCGAGTTGTGTATTAGTCATTTTCTATTCCATATTTGTTTGGTATTAAATGAAACAAATGACGAGAGAGATTCGAGGGTCGAGTTCTATAATTTAAAATTTTATTTAAAAAATAAACATATTTAAGTCAAATGAAAAAAAGAAAACAAAATGATACATCAATGGTGATTATGTATATCATTGATATGACCAAAGCTCTTGTTGTAGGTAATCATGTATATCATTGATATGACCAAAGCTCTTGTTGTAAGGTAATATATATCAGAGATAAAGAATTGCTAACATCAAGCCACCCTCGTATGCAAAGCCCTTGCTGATCGAGATGATTGGACATGAAATGGATCTATCTAAAGACATCGTCATCAAAAGAAGATAAAATGATTGGACATTAAATGTGTGTTTTACCAAAAAAAAAAAAAAAAGGTTGGTGCGGCTGCCATCAAGTTTTGATTAATGAAATTGCATAATACAAGGGGGTGACGTAGAGCCTGAACCTCAGATTACAATGAACATAAAGAGAACATCCTGAAATAATATTAAGACTCTCCACAAAATCTATGTATTCTAGCAAGCACCAATTAGCAAAGAGTGCATGAATAGCTACTCCATTTGCTTTGACATATATACCAGAAAGATAACTTTTTCACGAAAAAACATCATTACAAATAGCACAACTTTTTCACTATGTTGCCACACGAAAATAAATCCTGCGACACTTAATTTCATCCTGCGACTAGGAGGTTGCGTCCATTTGATCAAGCAAATAGCTCACCGCCTTGCTAGGCCAGACAAGGCACACTGAGTGTGCTTACTGGAACCAAGCCCACGTCGCCCTATCAAATAGTGATAGGGACTTATTACCGCCATCAAGCCACATTTAATTAAAAAAAAGAAGTACACACAACATGTTGTACCAAAAAGAAGAAGTACACACAACATGTCGTATTTTGTTTGCATAAGGCAGTTTTAAACTTTTAATACACACAAAATGTTGTACCAGCTTCTTCAATTGGTAATTTGGTAGTATGCATCCGTTGGAGTCTCAATCATGATTGCAGTGACAGTCATGGTTTACATTCAAGATTCGGCTAGTTTACTATTCAACTCTTTTGAACTTCCAAAGATTTATCCTTTAGATAACTATGCTCACCTTTCTATGGTTTCCAATCTTGAAAGTATGGGTATTGGAAACGAAACAAAACTCGAAGCCGTCACATTTATCAAACAAATGAAAATTAAGGATCAGTAAAATCAAGAACGCACCTTTGAAAAATGAAACATAAACGCCCATGTGTGATCTTCAGTTCTAAACCCTAAATCATAAACTCGATTATCTCGGGGTCCAAGTAGGTGTTTGAATTTCAAAGTCCATTAATATGATATATTTTGAGGCATAAAAGTTGTTAGCATAACACACTACAAAAAAGAATTGCAATGGCTATCCCTAGTTAGCGTCGGCACTGATTTGCCGTTGCTATTGGTTCAATTTTTGCTTCGGAAAATCATGTGGTGGCCGAAATTACTACGGCAAAGCATGCCGTCATCAATGATCCGATATTTGCTTCGAAAAAATGTGCGGTCGCCCAAAATTGCTTTGGCAACAGAACACCGTCGCAATAATTGGCGACTACCTGTGGTTTCCGTAGCCTTAAGCACCAGCCCTAGATATTATATTTGACAAGGAAAAAAATAGACATCGATCAATTTACTTAACTCTTGTGAGCCCTCTTATTCTCTTTATCAATTTCGCCGTCGATTTCAATAATCTTGAGAAGCCATCGCCACCACCAAGATCTCTCTCACTATCGCTGCCAGTGTCAGTGCCAAGAAAGATAAAGAGCCTCCTTCTTCTATTGGAGATGCCTCCGATAAGGTTCGTTCTCTTCTCTCTCTCTTTCTGTTTATGCCCTGGGGCTATTGTTGGTTACTTTAATTAGTGATTGATAAGCTTACTTCCTTCTGTGTTTGTATTACTGTTGGAGCTTAATTGGTTCTGAGCTTAATTCTAGGTCATTCAATGACCAGTGGGATTTGTTGTTTAGGCGTTTTAGCTTTAGATTGGTATATTATGTGGTAAAGCTGTTGGTTTATTTGCAAACAAACAAATAGATTAATAAAAGAGGCGATACAGTGGATGAGAAGATCAAGAAGCTTGATGTTGAACTTAATAGATACAAAGAGCATGTCAAGAAGATAAGGCTTGGCCTGCACAGGCAGCTGTTAAGGCGAGAGCCATGAGGGTTCTCAAGCAAAAACGAATGTCGGTGCTTCCTCCTAGTTTAATTCATATTCTTTCACTTCAACAGTTCATACTCTTGGTTTCGAAAACATTTTGTAGAAATAGAACTTTGGATCAATGATACTCTAGCTAGTGTCGATGCTATGGGGTTTTTTTTATTTTTTATTTTAGGACTTGGACTCTTGTTACTATTGCCTTATATTTGTCAAATAGCTTTGTGTTTAATTAAGTCAATATCGATCAAGATGTCTATCTTCTAGGTAGAGCTAGACCACTGGGACTAGATCTCCTCAAGATAAGTGATTCTTCTTGTTCTCCAAATAAGAAATGTAGAATCTATGTCAATATCATTGTATTGACATGCTGTGTAATTTCTGTTTTTCAAACATATATGCCATGGATTTATAGGTTATTGGTTTAATTGTAAAAGAATATGATGTCGTGCATTGATGTTGATTCATATTTTACTTGTAATCCATTTACAGTACACACCCATGCTTTTTATGTGGGGTTATACTGCTCACATTTATCCTATAGGAGAATTATTTTTCCTTGGCTCGATTGCTTTATTTCCTTATATCTCTCTTTAATGGCTAAGGGAACATGGATGTTGTAGTTATAGCAGCAGAATTATGTATTTTGTTCTCATCCTTTTTTTCTTGTCTGTTTCATTTTACATCAATTATTACTTGAGGTATTCCCTGTTTTGCTATGTAATTTATGTTTTAAGTATATTAGGATATAGCTAGTCTCTTCAATTTCTATATGTAATCTGATTGAGATTTTTTACAGGTAAAGAAGTATTCAATTTGCCAAAACTTCAGTATCTGTACGTGTACTCAAGTATGTATGAGTGATTTTCTGTATGTAATTAAACTTAAAAATATTAAAGTTTCAGTCTTTTCAAACTCTTAAACAATCATGTACCTATAGTTTACCCTTACATCACCTCAAAGCACCTTCTAATCTACCTTACTTAAAATGGTATGTTTTCTAGGATATTGTTTTAAACTGCTCTTCCTCTGTAGTGTTTAAACTGCTCATCCTCATAAATTTGGGTCTCATTCATTTTTCGTGTTCCTTCAGGATTACTCACGTTTCTTGTTAGAGGTGGCAAACGGGCCTAGTCGTGCTTCGTGCCGTGCTTGGGCCGGTGTTGAGTCACAAATTACTTATGCAATTGTGCCCCATAATTATGAAAATTGATTTGTCTTCCATGCTATTTTGCCTTTTTTTAATCCATTTCCTTTTATTTGTAGGAAACCTTGCATTAAGAATAAAATGACTATTTGAGGCTTGAAATGCGGAGATTTGAAGCTAGGGGAAGAAGACACGAAGATTGGAAGAAAATTGCAAATTGACTTTTCCGGCGATTTTTCCGGCAAACTTTTCCGGCGAGCCGCCACTCATGGAGGGTCTTTTCTCCAGCAAAGGAGGACCATGGTGGTGAGAATCTCCCATCACTTGAAATTCAAATATCTCCCTTCACCTTGTCCTTTTGTCACCTTGCCAATTTGGAACCATTTGGGGGACAATGGTGTAAGAGCATCTCTTGCACACTTTGGGACCATAGAGGACACACATAGCTGATCAAAGAGAGGCAATAGACCAATTCTTTACCATTCTTGACTCCATTCAATCATCTTCATCCTATCCAATATCCATTTTCTCTCTAGGGAAGAAACCACCATTTCCACCACTAAAACCACCATCTCCACCTCTATAACCTCCATTTCCACCACTACAACCTCCATTTCCTCCACCACTCAACACCACAACTCACCTTAGAGATCCCAAATTTCACTATTCTTACCAATATCAAGAGCTTGGAGCAAGGAGAAGGAGGTGACTACCACCACATCATGTTCTTGGAGACCCATCTCCACCACATCTTCCGGCATCATCAATAGTCACCCTTTACTCTCTATCTCTTTATGTATTTGATGTTTAATAGAATGTTGAAGCTTGTGTATCTAAATATGTGTGAGTAGTGAACTAGTTGGGGCTAGGGTTGAAAGCCCTAGCCAAACTTGCTTGTATTGATGCTTTTGTTTATAAATTGATGCAAATTCATGTTGTCATTCTCACATGCTAAGTCAATAGTTGAATGCATTACTTAGACCTAATCAATTTGAGTTATGTGTTTGCCATGACATGAAGTTTTTCCTAGAGATTGATTACCTTTAGGCAAAAAGGGAGCATGAAAGCACACCATGTGTGCATGTGAGGGTAGTGAGCTAAAATCACCTAGAGATAGGATTGGTTTGCTTGCTTGGTTACCTAAACTCTAAGCTTTATGCATTTAGGGGCAAAGGATTGAGACTTATCCGGTAATTGAATTTGTCTCTAGGTAGTTAGCTCTAGACTTATCCGGTTAGAGTTAATAAAATGAAAGGGGTTTAAGCCTTAGTAGTCATATCCGGATGCTAAGAGGGTAGTTGGACAATTAGCTTTGCATCATTCATATTCAATTGCTTTAATGCTTGCAAGGGAGACAAAAGGTGAAACCCGATGCCCTAACTCCCATCCATTTGATAACAACTTGTTTAGTTTAGCTTAGTTTATATTACTTGCTTGCATTGTTTCAATTTGAATAGAAACCAATCTCAAAATCAAAATCAAATCTCTACACACCATGTTGCACATACTCACCATGAACTTTGGTTCACTTGTGAGCATTTGTTTGTGATTGTACATTTGCATATTCTTCTAGTTTTTCCTTAGGTTTTCCCTAGCTAGGAAAGGATTTACCAATCCTCGTGGATTCGACATCCATACTTAATCCCCTATTCTATAACTTGTACCTCTTGCACTTGAGGGTGGCTTCAATGCTAACAGCCGGCCCATTTATTATCGTGCCGGGCTCGTGCCGGCCAATTTACTTAAACATTAAGCCTGGCCCGGCCCATGACCCGAGCCCATATCGTGCCGGGCCGTGCTCGTGCCGGGTCAATAACGGGCCGTGCTCGTGCCTACCCACTATAAAGCACGATTTAAAAATCTTAATTTGAACAAATAAAAATTAATTTTATTTAACTACTTAGAAAATTAAAATAAATTAAGTTCTACAACGTTTTTCTTAATCTTAGTTTTTTAAGATTAGATTTCAAATAATTTTTTATATTCCACTATAAGAAAGAAAGAAAAAAAAACTCAAAATATATTGTTTTTAATATATTATTGTGAGATTAATCTTTATTAATATAATGAAGATTTAGTATCTATTATTCTTTCATTCATTCTATAGTTGTATTATTATGAGATTAGTCTTTATTAATAAACATATATTTAATATTTAGAAAAAATACTTATGTCAAAACAAGGATATAATGTTTTGTTTCATTATTTTGACAATATAAAAGAAAGCATTGGTGGAATTGTCATGATATTTTAAATAAAAGGTCTCATATTCAAATCTCATCATTGTAGTTTTTTAATATTTTTAAAAACAAAATGAAATTTTGTGTTTGTAACGGGCCGGCCCACAATATGTCGTGCTCGGGCCGTGCCGGGCCCATTACGGGCTCGGGCTCAGGCCGGGCCAATGGGCCAATATTCTTAGGCCCAGCCCGACCCGTTGTTCTAACGTGCTCGGGTCGTGCCGGGCCACTAACGGGCTTGGGCCGTGCCGGGCCGCTTTTAAGCGTGCCGTGCTCGTGCTTAGTTGTCCATTTGCCACCTCTATTTCTTGTTTATGGTTTGACTACAACTCCAACATTTGAACTAGCACTATGAAACCTCTTGGCTTTCAATTTTGGTGTATGCAGTTTGTTTTTGTTCGTTGCCTTATGATGTTCCCTGATTGCACACTTTGCAGGTATTTCAAAGGTCCTGAGATTCTTGTTGATTTACAAGATTATGACTAATTGACTATTCTTTGGACTAGTGGATTCTCGGTTGTATGTTTGCTGGAATGGTAAGCATTTCCCCACTTTTTTTTTCTTAGTCATCTAATATATTAGATACTGCTACATTGTTGTAGTTTTTTGCTGGTATATTATATCATCCCCAAGCACCCTTGACAGTATGATCTTATGATCTTTTACTTTGGTGGAGGTGCTTCAATATCTGCCATGGCTTTTCTATCTACCACTAGTACTTTATATGCAAAGGAAAAGCTTCTTTTTTTTTTGGTATTGCATAGACCGTGAATCTTGATCTGTTTGCCTTCATCCATGGGTGGCAGATGGTAATGAGGTTCATAATTATAATGAATGAGTTGTTGCACAACTGGATAAGTGCAGGTTGTTAGCATTGAAGCCACCCTCAAGTGCAAGAGGTACAAGTTATAGAATATGGGATTAAGTAAGGATGTCGAACCCACAAGGATTGGTAAATCCTTTCCTAGCTAGGGAAATCCTAAGGAAAAACTAGAAGAATATGCAAATGTACAATCACAAACAAAGGCTCACAAGTGAACCAAAATTCATTGTGAGTATGTGCAAGATGGTGTGTAGAGATTTGAATTTGATTTTGAGATTGGTTTCTATTCAAATTGAAACAATGAAAGCAAGTAATATAAACTAAGCTAAACTAAACAAGTTGTTATCAAATGGATGGGAGTTAGGGCATCGGGTTTCACCTTTTGCCTCCCTTACAAGCATTAAAGTAAGGGAGAATTTTTCGAACAGTACCTGAACTAAAGGTCACTGTGAATTAACGTGCCTCACTTTACACTAACTACACTTTGGTACCTGGACTATAAAACCCGACTACATTTAAATACACGCCGTTAATAACACCGTTAGTCTCGTGTCATTATTCAATTTTTAAAGGGTACTTTGGTATTTTCACTCTATTCTTCTTCTTCTTCACAATCCTCTGCAACTCCCAATCCTACCTCCAACTCCCTCTAATCCGCAGGGATCCCTTCCCTACACCATCTGCAATAATTCATGGTAATAGAAAAGAAAAAAAATCACAAGCCATTCTCTCCATGTTCTTGAACCCAAATCAGGCAAAAAGAAGTAAAAAAATAAAGAGATTCCAAGCCATTCCTTTATGTTCTTCAAACCCAGACCAGGTAAAGTTGCCCAAAAAAAAAAAAGTAAAAAAATTTCCAAGTTATTCTTCTTTCTTGAACACAAACCAGATGAAATAGAAAACAAAGGAAAACAAAACAAGAAGTTCCCAAGGCAGTCTTCTGGGAATCGAAAGATTGGGATGGGGCCGAGAAAAGAACAAGAAGAACAAAACCCCAATCAGCAGAAAGAGGAAGTTCTGGTATGAGCCCCTCTCCTACTAGCACAGCTGCTGGTATATGAAATTTGCAAATCCATTCCATATGGTACAATATAAAGATCTCAATTGAATGGGTATTTAAAATGATACATGATTGAAATTGAATTATAGCGAAAATAACCCACAAAATTAAAACTAGCGGAAATTTTCCAAGACGTTTTGGGAAGGTCATTTCTGTAGCCATTGATATCTTCCTCTTCGTTTGATAAACATCTGCAATATACATATACAATTGCAACACCACACTTTTAGCATAGCAAATTCATACCCAACATCCACCATGTCAAAAATTAAACAAAAACCAGAATCAACAATCCAACCCAAACCCACTATCAGTCAAAACACCAAACCTGTAAATAAAAATGACAAAAAAAAAGAAAAAAAAGAAAGAAGAAGAAGCCATAATCACAAGAACAAAGGGGACAGAGCTACGGTAGAAAATGAAAAGAAGGGAAAACGATCCTTACAACTTCAAGGGACTTGAGGTTAAAGGGAGAGTCACCGAAGAAAACACCAACAAACCAAAAACCTTCATTGTCCTCCTGACACCTAAGCACGGCGGCGGACGAGGACTACTCCTCCTCCGTGCTCCAAGCTTAATAGTACGGTGTGAAAGCGAAACGATCTCACCGGAACGAAGAGCGTAGGGATCGACCTTGTAACTAAGGTCTCCTTTGAGCTTCTGGAAGCCCCTCTGCTGCTGCTACTTCACCGGTTCCCAACCCCAAACACCATCAGAGTTCGTCCACATCTTTGGGCTCACTGAAAAGACAAGTTTACCCTTGTAAATATGCCAGCTGGCTTCCCCGTAACGGAAAAGTTAACGTCATGTATTTAAATGTAGTCGGGTTTTATAGTCCAGGTACCATAATGTAATTAGTGTAAAGTGAGGAACGTTAATTCACAGTGACCTTTAGTTCATGTACTGTTCGAAAAATTCTCCCTTAAAGCAATTGAATATGAATGATGCAAAGCTAATTGTCCAATTACCCTCTTAGCATCCGGATAGGACTACTAAGGCTTAAACCCCTTTCATTTTATTAACTCTAACCGGATAAGTCTAGAGCTAACTACCTAGAGACAAATTCAATTACCGGATAGGTCTCCATCCTTTGCCCCTAAATGCATAAAGCTTAGAGTTTAGGTAACCAAGCAAGCAAACCAATCCTATCTCTAGGTGATTTTAGCTCACTACCCTCACATGCACACATGGTGTGCTTTCATGCTCCCTTTTTGCCTAAAGGTAATCAATCTCTAGAAAAAACTTCATGTCATGGCAAACACATAACTCAAATTGATTAGGTCTAAGTAATGCATTCAACTATTGACTTAGCATGTGAGAATGACAACATGAATTTACATCAATTTATAAACAAAAGCGTCAATACAAGCTAGTTTGACTAGGGCTTTCAACCCTAGCCCCAACTAGTTCACTACTCACACATAGCTAGATACACAAGCTTCAACATTCTATTAAACATCAAATACATAAAGAGATAGGGAGTAAAGGGTGACTATTGATGATGTCAGAAGAGGTGGTGGAGATGGGTCTCCAAGAACATGATGTGATGGTAGTCACCTCCTTCTCCTTGCTCCAAGCTCTTGATATTGGTAAGAATAGTGAAATTTGAAATCTCTAAGGTGAGTTGTGGAGGAAATGGAGGTTGTAGTGGTGGAAATGGTGGTGTCTTCTCTAAAGAGAAAATGGATCTTGGATAGGATGAAGATGATTGAATGGAGTCAAGAATGCTGAAGAATGAGTCTTTGGCCTCCCTTTGATCAGCTATGTGTGTCCTCTTTGGTCCCAAAGTGTGCAAGAGATGCTCTTACACCATTGTCCCCCAAATGGTCCCAAATTGGCAAGGTGACAAAAGAACAAGGTGTAGGGAGATATTTGAATTTCAAGTGATGGGAGATTCTCACAACCATGGTCCTCCTTTGCTGGAGAAATGACCCTCCATGAGTGGCGGCTCGCCGTAAAAGTCGATTTACAATTTTCTTCCAATCTCCGTGTCTTCTTCCCCTAGCTTCAAATCTCCGCATTTCAAGCCTCAAATAGTCATTTTATTCTCAATGCAAGGTTTCCTACAAATAAAAGGAAATAGATTAAAAATGGTAAAATAGCATGGAAGACAAATCAATTTTCATAATTATGGGGCACAATTGCATAAGTAATTTGTGACTCAACACAGGTGTAAAGTTATTAGTGTCTAGTACAGGAACATACCATTTGCACGAGAGAAACACTACCTTTAAACCTGAACAACTGCATTGTTCTGACTATGGATTGAATATGGTAGTTGTTCTTATAAAAGTACTAGCATACTTGTGCTCTTATCTGCCTCTTACATTCAATGTTTACTGTTTTTGAATAATTCTAGGTCCATGAAGGTAGGCCTCATCAAAAAGCCCGCGGATCAAGTGGGCCGATGGAGGCCCGCCAGCCCGGCCCATCAAAAAGCCTGCAAAAACCCGCCTCGGTGGGCCTATGGAGGCCTTCCAAAAAGCCTGCAAAAACCCGGCCCGGCCCGTAAAAGCCCGTAAACTATTATATATATATATATGTGTGTGTGTGTGTGTGTGTGTGTTTTATATATATATATATATATATATATATATATCCTATCCAGAGCGAGGCCTCGCTCTGAAATTAAAGTGCGAGGTTGGAGTTTAGGGTCACTTTTCGGTCTCATATCCACATCTCGACCGTTCAAATTTTAGGTACTAATATATAGATCATCTCTTCAAAATTTCAACCAAATTGATAATCTTTAAGGTATCTAACTCGCTTAAACCAATGGACGAACTGAATCTGTCCAACCTGAACCGTACTAGCTTTAAGGCAGTTATCAATGCCTTAACGACCATCAATTTGGCTGAAATTTTTCATAGATGATCTATACATTAGTACCTAAAAATTGAACGGTCGAGATGTGGATATGAGACCGAAAAGTGACCCTAAACTCCAACCTCGCACTTTAATTTCAGAGCGAGGCCTCGCTCTGGATAGGATCTGTATATATATATAGATATATATGTGTGTGTATGTTTATATATATATATGTGTGTGTGTGTGTGTGTGTGTGTTTATATATATAGATATGTGTGTGTGTTTAATATATAAATATAGGTTTATAAGAGTAACTAAGTTTGACATAGTTGATCGAATTCGAAACGAGAACTAAATTGGCTGGATTTTTTACAATATATATATATATATATATATATATATATATGTGTGTGTGTGTGTGTGTGTGTGTGTGTGTGTGTGTGTGTGTGTGTGTGTTTATATATATATAGATATGTGTGTGTGTTTAATATATAAATATAGGTTTATAAGAGAAACTAAGTTTGACCTAGTTGATCGAATTCGAAACGAGAACTAAATTGGCTGGGTTTTTTACAACCACCATAAAACATTACAATCTCTCCATCGAGCGGTTGGTTTCTCCAAATTCATCTTCCACTTCATGGTTGCTTTAGAATGGACCTCAACAATTTAAATGCAATGTATAAGTCATACAACTTTAGGAAGCAAATTGCACTACTAGAAATATGTTCATTTACATCATATCATTTAAATCGGTCATACTTGCCCACGATGTAAAAAAGAAATCTAACATCGTTTTACGAAAATACCGATTTAAATGTATGTCATTAACATCAGTTCTTAAAATGACCGGTGTTAAAAATTTAGTTCGAAAATTTGCGGGAACCTATTTTTGCAAAAAGCGCTAAGTGTTTTAATGAATTCAAAGACGCGGGGACGAAAACTTAAAATTTTCACACTTAGAAAAAAAAAAGCACCCGGCCCGACCCCAAAACCAAAACACAAACCCTAATCGGCCATACTCGAGCTCCTCCCAAAACTCGACTCGGTCGAACTCGCGGCCATTGTTAGCCTCGTCGATCGCCTCCTTCATCCAGTCCTTCATCTTACGCGCCTCCCACTACGACGACGTCCGCTGCTGCCCTTCGTCAACTGTCGCTGCTGCCCTCCCCCTGCCAAACCAAGAATGTCAACGCCGACCAAGCATTGTGCTCCGAGGAGGAGGAGGACATCATCCAGGCTTTTCTAAACGGAGTCGTTCCCTCTTAGTCTCTCAAATTGAAGGTCGGCGACTGCAAGAAATCGGCAGCGATTCGGCGCTAGTGGCTTCAAAGAACGACCGGGAGGCCACTGGGTAATACAGGGCGACTCTCGAAGGTGCAGATCTGGACTCTTGAAGGAGACGAAGTAATCTTTGTAAGTATGATTGTTTTAGTATCAAATATTTGGACAACTTTTATCAAGTTCTTCAGATACAAAGCAGCCAACTTTTATGAATTTGGTACCAAATTGACCGACTGGTAATACAGGGCCTCAACTCGAGTTTGAAGAAAAGCCCAACGGATTCCTGTATCGAAACGTCGTTGCTCCCTAGAGGATTTCTCTCTCAACTCGACCACTTCAGGTACTGCTCAGATTAAATTTTAATGGTACTGAATCGATGTGGGTTTTGTATTGGAATTTTGAGCAAGTAGTTGATGTTAGCTAGTTTAGAGTTTAGATAGATTTCTAGGTTTTTGTTGTGATATTTCGGCAAACCCGATGTTACCTTGGGGTAAATGAGGTGTTGTTTCTCTTTGTTTGCAGATTCTTTGGTGTGTTTTCTGAATTGTGTTATGTTTGCCTCTGCATTTTATTGCTGCAAAACTTTCAGCTTTTGTGTTATAGGTTGCTTAGCAATTCAAAATGGCTGAGAACTTGTTGACTTGCAAGCTTATTTGTTTGTTGAATATCTGAATATAGATATGTTTTTGCTTTGCCTGAATTAACTTTAGTAATGAATTCCTAGTATTGCCTATGTTAAAAGGTTTTGAGCTAGTGGTGACTTGTAGAAACTCTACAACTATTAGCCCATACGGAATGGTTCAGATTGTGAGGAGTTTTCCTGAGCTCTGCATTTACTCCAATCTGAATATATGCTCCTTGTCTGTTGGTAGTCCGAATGCTATATTTTTTGGTAAAAGTTGGTAGAGTTTATTATTGCCCTAGTGAACGGCCGGGAGATGCAATGTAAAGCTATAGCTGCCTCTCCTTTTTCTCCATTTATTTACTTTCATATATGTGGAACCTTTAGGAAGGCTTAATGTGTGTCTGGTCCTACTGAGTGACTATCCTCCTAAATAGTACAAGTGTTAACTACTCTTTCCTCTGATAAATTTGAGTGACTATATATCCTCCTAAATAGTACAAGTGTTAACTACTCTTTCCTATACATTTGTATAGGAATGTTACTTTCTATATTGGATTAAGCCTCTTTCTCTTATCAAATCAAACGATGTTTAATTGTTGTTGATGTAGAATCCGAATATGTGTTGTATATAAGGACAGTGGTTAGGAGATTAAGAAGTTGAATGGATTTTCACTTAAAAGTTATTAGTTTTCAATCTCAAAGTAAGGAACTAAAGCTGTAGCTAGTACCTGCATTGTTTCCATAGCATCTTCTGTCTCTAAGTGTGAAGAAGGAATGTGGGAGTAATTTTAAAGTGAAGGACTAAAAGATGAGTTATGGAGTTATAGTTTAAATGTTGTTATTGCTCTTAACAGCTCAACCCTACCTTTGCAGCTTTTGATTTCTTTATCTGTTGTTGTTGTTGTGGAGTTATTTTTTTTCTTTTTCTCTTTCCTTCTCAGTACTTTGCATTTCTTTTAGGTTCTTCACTCACATGCTTTGCATTCCTCTTATCCTATTGCTGTGTTCTGTGGATATTTTTATCTAACTCACCCGTTTCAAATTATGCAGTTGCAAGAATTGAAACAGCGTGCATTAGGCAACTTAGATGAACCCTTTGTCAAGCCCGGTTTGAATAAATGAGAAGCAACCATTGCACGTGTTTGATGGTAAGTGTTCATTCAATGTTGAATAAATTAAGCTTCACTTTCTCTAATACAATCATTCTTATTTTGTTCATGCAACTATTCAAATTAAGTGATATCAGCCAAGTTTCAACTATATATAAGACTTTGATCCTAGATTTTTGTGGAAAGATTCGAACATATTTATTCTAGTCTAGCAAATGGTTATGTGTGGAAAGGTGATATGGATTATGGGGTTTTGCTGCATTTCACGTCTTAGCTTTTGACACAGGTACTTGCATGAACTTATTACTGAAAGGGACCTTTTGGACACCTTTGCTTTTGTTGATCCGGCAGCTACATATAATTGTCAAAGACCGGACTTTGTGCGGTACTTAGTTGATCGGTTAAAAGAGGGAAAATCTGATCGTATTTTCTTTATGCCTTACAATCCGGGGTAATGCTGCAATATTTTTACTATATTATTAAACTGCTTTTATATTTTGCATAATGTTGACTTCATTTTTATTGCAGGAAGCATTGGGTATTAACTACATGTTGGATCCGTTGCCAAAACCAATCCATTACAAAGAATGGGAGACCTCGGTGATGAAGTAAGTATTACATTATATACATTGAGCTGTTTTTTTTACATATCCGACCAAGTAGCATTTAAATTGGGTAATGATAATATGGTTGTGTAGTGCGGTGAAAACCTTCAATGCTGAAACTGGAAGGGTCAACAAACTGCCTAAAGTAAAACCGCTTCCGGTAAGGCTTATACATGCATGTGTTTAATTGGCTGAGATAATACATTACATCTAGTATGTCGATATATGCCTTAATTCAATACTTTGAATAAATAGGGCGTACCTAAACAACCGGGTGGGGTTGAGTGTGGCTATTATGTTATGCGATACATGAAGGAAATTATAGAGGATGAGACACTTTCATTTCCAACCAAGGTACGTATATGCATTATTATATATGAAGAACATTTTGGTTTAATTAAGTACTATTAGATTGTTTAGCCCCATTGTGACTTATATGTTCTTTAATACATTTCAAGTGGGCGGTAAAGACGCGCAGATCATATAGCCAAGCTCAAATTGACGAGGTGCGCATTGAAGTGGCTGATTATATACAGAGTTGGGTGTAGGACTTGTGGCTACGAAGACATTTTTGAGTAAGGCTAGCTAGGCTAGCTAGTTTTTGCTTGAAGGAAAGTTTGGTGTATATATGTAGAACTGATATAGTTGGTTGCTATTATGTTTATGGGCTAGCCTTTGTAGGTTTTGGGGTTTTATTTTGTGAATTATGTAGAATCATGAATGAAGATGACAAAATTAATGGAAAGCCCCAATTTTTGGATGATGAGAAATGTATTTCTAGATATTTCCAATCACCAGCAGGTAGATGATTATTTGCACATCATTCTTATATAATATGAACTGATGTATATATATGGGAAACAAAACACTAATGTCAAAGAAAACGATGTCAATTCAGAGATTACAAATTAGTACCTAAAACTGGACTGATGTCTCATGATTATGAACATATCGAAATGTCACCCAAAAATCGATGTACACAAAACCAATGCACATCGATATCTAAACACCAAACCGTTATCTACTGTCAACGTACAAATCAGCTTTTATAAAGTAAACCGATTTACCATGAAATACAGGACATCAGTTTTGTAAAATATAAATGATGTCTACAAAACTACTAGACATCGTTTCAACTAACGAAAAGCGATGTTCCTAGTAACGTAAAACATCATTCTTAATAGATTAACTGATGTTGCCTAAAGGTACATACATCGTTCTCAGGAGAATAAGGCGGCAAGATGCACCTAAAAATGGACACGAACAAACAAAAAATTTTGGAGACTGATGTCTACGATAGTATTAGACATCATTTCTGAAATTGTAATCGATTTAAATGTTCACTTAGGTATTGTTCGGGATATACTTTATTAAGCATAAAATGTGAAAATATGAACAATTAAATATAGTTAACATATAAGATTATGATGATTATAACGATTATACATCGATTTGTATTTTAGAATCGATGTTGGTTGTTGTCTGGGACATCGGTTAAAAACGCGCTTATACTAATGTCTGCATCTTTTACATCAGCCACTAAGAGATCGGTCAGAATTTAGTTTTACATCGGTTCTGGACTGATGTAAATGAACAGAATTCTAGTAGTGTTGGTATAGGCCAACGTATTTGTAATTAAAATTGAAATTTTTATCTTATGTCCACGCACATCCATTGACTGAATATTTACATACGTGATGTGAAAAAATAAGCATGTTTCGCGGTCGTCATGTCATCGGTCAACCAAGAATACATACAAGTGACAACGGTTGACCAATTCGATCGGATTCGAAAATATGGTGAAATTGGCTAAATTTTTTACCACACTCATAATTTATTGTAATAATCACATCCACCGGTCGGTTTTTTCATTTTATTTGAATTTATAGAGGTTGCTCTTTGGAGTGTATGATGTATAAATATAGGTTTATAAGAGTAACTAAGTTTGACCTAGTTGATCGAATTCGAAACGAGAACTAAATTGGCTGGATTTTTTTGCAACCACCATAAAACATTACAATCTCTCCATCGAGCGGTTGGTTTCTCCAAATTCATCTTCCACTTCATGGTTGCTTTAGAATGGACATCAACAATTTAAATGCAATGTGCAAGTCATACAACTTTAGGAGGCAAATTGGTATAGGCCAACGTATTTGTAATTAAAATTAAATTTTTTATCTTATGTCCACGCTCATCGATGAAATATTTACAAACTTGATGTAAAAAAATAATCACGTTTCGCGATCGTCACGCCATCGGTCAACCAATAAAACATACAAGTGACTACGGTTGACCAATTCGATCGGGTTCGAAACTATGGTGAAATTGACTAAATTTTTAACCACACTCATAATTTATTGTAATAATAACATCCAACGGTAGGTTTTCCCATTTTCTTTGAATTAATAGAGGTTGCTCTTTGGAGTGTGATAGGAGCATAATTATGCGATAATAATGTTGTTAATTCTCATATTTACTTTGTTAGTTTATCTTATTTTCTGGTTAATTTAATTATTTTTATGTTTATTAGGTTTTCCGAAGCAAGGAAAGAAATAAGAGCAAAAGGAAGGATATCAACCAATCTCAAACCTGTCTCAGTTTCGTTTTTGTTCTGTCCTCTGTTTTGACGTATTTATTTAATATAGTAAATCAACTCCAAAATTCACCAAATTTTGTGTGCTGGACGCCTTGTGTGTCTAGTATGTCTCTGTAAATTTTCGTATTTTTATGGGTTGTTTTGGTTAGGTTCTTAGTTTGTTTTTCGACTGCTGTTCAGTAGGAACTGCAGTCACGTTTTGTGACTTTTGTTGAAGCTTTTAGTTTAACTTAATCCTTTGCAGGAGGCCCTTATTTCCCTACACTAAAATTGACATATTTGCAAGAGAATAAGGAAAATCAATAGCTTTAAATTTAGCTATCAGAGTGTATGATATATAAATATAGAAAAATAAAAAATTAGTGTCTTTAAAGATTTATTTATAAAAAAAGCCCGCAAGGCCCGGCCCGGTCCGGGCTGAAAAAGCTCGCAAGGTCCGCTTTATATGGACGGGCTTGGATCTTTCAATTTACAATAAAGCCCGGTCCGGCCCGGCCCGTTATTATTTAAAAATATAGTAAGGCCCGGCCCGGCCCGGCCCGGCCCAAGCCCGCTATGAATAGGCCAGGCCCGTTGATGAGGCCTACATGAAGGTGCATTTGGTTCTATTGGTGATGATCAGTCACTTCTTAAATACTTGGAATCTCTGGGACAACATCAGTAACAAGCATGTCTGTAGTTGGTCATCAAAGAGAGGTGAGTGATGTGAATACCCCCCTCCTCCCTCTCATGAAAACTTGTACAGATTTATACTTTATGTTTTGAAAGTCCATTTTTATTCATTCATATCCATCATAAATACTTATGTTCTACTGATGACACTTAAATGATTGAGAGTTGTGATAAATATTAGCCATTCTTTCATCAACCTAGAAGACACATTCGTAATTGATTTCGGATATTGTACACCCGGCCTTCTGGAAATATACCTAGATGCATTTATGCTTTTGTTTATCTAGTTCAGGCTTTTGATATCATTAGCTTCTAGCTAGCTGCTGCTTTGTTATTGTAATACCCCGAAAAATCCAAATTAATTTCCGTGGATTTTTAGAAATGATTTCACAATAGTGGGAGCGAGTACGAGGCTCTGAGAAGTTGTGGAATTAGTTCGAACGATTAATTTTCGAAAACGTACGTTATTTAGGGGCACGCGAAAATCGACTTTTTATACGTATGGAATTTGGGAAAACTTCCTTCATGAAAGTTGTAGAGCTCGTCGACACGATCGCGTGCATATATGGAACGCAAAAATCGGAGCTCGTATGAATTAGTTATGTTTTTTTGAAAACGTTTCCAGTTTAATATAAAAGCTTCCTTTTTTGTTAATTTTTCCAAAATACATTAAGTTTCCAAAATTGGAAACTGAACATTCTCTCTCTTCCTCACGCGTCCGAAACCGACGGAAACTGGGCAATCCTTCGCCGGCGTCTATCTTCCAATTCCGGCCACCTCTGGACGAGCAACCACGTCCATCAGCTTCGCCTCACTCCTCCGAAGCCATCTGTGGCAACCTTGCACGGCGGCACGGCCCCTAGCGGCGGCGGCGGCCCGGTTTCGATTTAAGCTCGATTTTGGTCAACGCCGGTTTTCTCCTAGCTCCGGCCACCAAAACTTCCGATCCTTGGCTCCATGAACTCCCCTCAACCTGCTGATCATCATACTAGGAGGATTGCACCTAGAGTGACCGGTTTCACGTTCGTCGGAGCTCGGTAAGTTTTCAATCCGAAACGAAAATCTTTCGATCGGTATATCTCGAGCTGTAGTGCATCGTTTTGATTGATTCTTTTTCCAGTGGGTTCCCCTTGATGTTATTAACAACTCTCTAGAAGGCATCGAGGCCTGAAATTGAAGCTTTGACGTCGAAATCGAGCCTTGCCGGATTCTGCAAAATTCTGGAATTTTTCCGACCACCGAAGCTTTCGATCGGTATATCTCGAGCTACAGACCATATTTTTCTGTGATTCTTGAACTAGTGAGTTCTTCTTGAGTTTCTTAACAACTCTTCAGAAGGAATCGAAGCCTTAAATTGACGTTTTTACGTCGAATTGGAGCTCGCCGTTTTCTGCAGTTTCTCGCCGGTTTCTGGAAAATTCCGGCCACCTTCATACTGTTCAAGGTAATTTTCGACCCCTTCCGGTCATTTTCAGACTTCGTGCTAGTTATGAAAGTTGTTAAGCATGATGAGAGGAAGAAGAGCAGCCTGGCCCCGACACCATTGGCGGTGGTCGGCGGCGGCTCTGCCACTAACTCCGGCGGCCCTTTCCGGCCACCTCCGGGGATCAAAAATATGGTTTCTGTACATTTTCAGATTCTATATTTCAATACGATCATTTTGATATATTATGCGCAATTTTTGGATATCGTATGATGAAGTTATGAATTTTTAAGTTTCGATCGATTTCGATCGTTAGATTTGTGATATGTGAAGTTAGGACCGTCAGATGGACTTGTAGTTTTGATATGATGATCTTATGACTGTCCCAGTGGCTTTGTGTGGTCATGGGCGAAGATCCGACCGTTGGATCTTCGTATAATTGAGAAATGGTGATTCGGAAGGCGATTCGTGAGAATCCGACCGTCAGATTTTCATATAATTTTGTGGAGATGTTTGTAAGGATGATTCGAGAAGATCTGACCGTTGGATCTTCATTATAATTTTGGAGGATGATCCTAAGGGCGATCCGTGAGGATCTGACCGTTGGATCATCATTAAATTAAGATTCGACCGTCGGATCATCATATAATTAGAATCCGACCGTTGGATTTCAGTATATGTGTGGTTTATGAGTAATTTACTAAGTCAAGATAGTATCTGATTAGGTGATTGACGAATCGAGTTGGTGGACGATTCAGATGGATATGTGGCTTTTAGAAGACGCAGCTGGAATTGGAGGTGAGTAAACCTCACGTGGTTCATATTACGAACCCAATATATTTAATTGCTTTATTTTGCAATCATATGAACTATTGTTGGTGTATTAGACATTCCTGTGTGAATGTCTGTATATATATTATTACGTGAAATAATATGTATTGTTGGAGTTGTGTTGAGTTTATTGTTGAGAAACAATATATTGTGAGGGGTATTGAGTTTATTGTTGAGAAACAATATATTGTGAGGGGTATTGAGTTTATTGTTGAGAAACAATATATTGTGAGGGGTATTGAGTTTATTGTTGTGAAACAATATATTGAGAGAGATGTTGAGTTTTATTGTTGAGGAACAATAAATTGTTGTGATCTGTGGAAGATCAATAGGTCACGGGGTGACCATGGCATACTATCAGCGAACCACGCTCTCGCGCCGGGTAGGTGGAACTGAATAGTATTAAATCGTGAACCACGCTCTCGCGCCGGGTAGGTGGAAACGATCAGTTAGAGCTCTAGTCTGTCTGCCAAATATTGAGTGACCTTATGGGGGAAATTGAGAGTAACTCATAAGTGTCTATATATATATATATGAGAGTGAGAAAGTAACGTGGGTTTGTGGTGGTCTTGTAATTTAATAAATCAACAGTTCTTTCTTGTTTACTCATACTAGCTGTCAAAAGCTTACCGGGTTTTGTGTTGTTGCAACTCCCGGTACACTATTCAAATTGTGTAGCGGGTAATCCTACAGGACAGGAGAACCAGGACGGTGATCGTACGGTTAAAGCAATTGTTAGAGTTTTACAGCAATTGTAAGTTGTGAGGTGTGTTATGCTCATTTGAGCTTTACAATATTGCTTGTGAGAGTGGATTGTAATAATGAACTCGAAGTTTCGAGATTTGGATTTTTGTAATTGTAATTATTCATGTTTCGGATTTGAATTTATTATTCAAAATTCGGGGCGTGACAGTTATATAATTGAAGATGGTTAGCTGTTGCTTTGTTATATATTTCTTCAAGGTTGTATATATTTAACATTTTGACTCTTAAAATTTGTCATATAGGTAGGGCTTTAAAGCATCAATTCAAGCTTGGTGAGCAGCTTGGTAAGCTCATGTTTCTTCCTAGTTAGGGTTGGTGAGCAGCTTCTGTTTTAATCTTGAAGTTGAGCAAGATTAAAACAGAAGTGTCTGTTTCTTCCTTGTAAAGCTTAATCATCTTGTAAACTTTCGTAGAAGCTTCATTCTTTTTGTAACATTCATGAGAAAAATTAAAATGTATCCCTTTTGTATAAGCTTCATTCCTTTTTGTATAAGCTTTATTTTTTTTGTATAGCTTTTATCCAAAAAAAAAATAATTGGCATGCATATATATTTGCATGCCAAATTTTTTTTATTCATAAATAACACTTTTGTGACGGTGTTTTTGCCGTCGCAAATGACTTTTGGCGACGGCAAATGACTCTGGTAGCGGTTGGTGGCGTCGCTATTGGTATTGGCAACGACATTTTTAATTTTTTAGTTGCATGATTCTTGCGACGGTAAAAGGTTTGCCGTCGCTAATACTCTTACGATGATGCATTTGCTGTAGCAAATAGCATTGGTGACGCCACCAACGGCGACAGAAGCTTTGTTGCCTAGCCGTCGCCAAAAGTCATTTGCGACGGCATTGCGTCGTGGCCATTGCAATTTTTTTTTGTAGTGACATGAGAATGAATGAAGATGATGAATGCTAAGAAAGAAAGCTTTAGGGTTTCACGACGAATAAAATGATTAAGGGTTTTTTGCACCAACAGTGTCTGGACACTCAGGTGACTGACAATATGATACCCGAACTTACAAAGTTATCAAAATGATACCCAGACTCAATTTTTCGTATCAACGTCGTACCTGCTGTCAATTTCCGTCATGTTTCCGTCAATTTTGAGGGCAAAAAAGTCTTTTCCCCTCTATTAAATCCTAAATGAATAAATTCAAAATTAAAAATAAAAACTGAATTTGTTTTACTTTGTTTATTAACCAAAGATACCAATCGGTGATTCTCAAAAAAAAAAAAAATCCCAATCGGTGGGGAGAGGTTTTTTGCATTTTCTTTGTCGACTCGCTGACTGCGAGTGTGGATCAGGTTGGGTTGCTGCAGCGGTGGATCGGGTTGCCGCAACGGTGGTCGGGTTGGTCTCGGACGCCCAAAACTGGGGCTGAGAAGACCGGAACTGGGCCAGGGACGAACATGAGTTCCGGCAAGTCGAGGTTGAACTGCGGCGAGGAGGGGAAAGAGGTTATCTTTTTTGAACCCATGACGCCAGCTTCGGGTCTTTTAGGGAATGGTGAGGCGGCTACCGACCTCGTTTGTCAAGTCGCGAAGTGAGGAAGGAGAATCGAAGGGGAGAAGCTTCATGGATTTCCGGCGAGCTTTCCAGATTCCGGCCGTTTCGAGACCTTCAACAGGTGGCCGTAGCTTCCTCTTGACGTCGTGGACGTCCTTGTGGTGTCAGATTGTCCCAACAACGAAGCATGAGTGAGAATCGAAGGAGAGATGGTGTAGGGATTTCACGGTGAGTTTTCTTCCTTTTCCGGTGACCTTCGATTTCAATTGAGATATCAAAATCGGTCTACTTGTCGAGCTCTACATGCTTCTGCACTTGAATTTCAGTTTGGTTGAGATTTGGAGAAATTGAGATTTTTTGCAGGTTTGGCCACCGTGTGTTGCAGGTTCGGCCACCGTGTGTGGCTACTGTGCACGTCGGTGATTTAGTCTATTTTGGTCATTTCCCATAGCTTTGATCACTTCTACTAGCATAATTAACTGAAATTGAAGAAGTGGATGGGTAGAAGACAAATCACTGGAGTTGAGAAAAGTGCTCTTCGAAGAAATAGATCCTCCTCGAATTCAAAACTGGTTACCTTAAAGACCCGGATTTGATCCCCGACAACAGCGTTTCATTTTTCCTTTCAAAAAAAAAAAAAATAATAAATAAATAATAATAATAATAATAATAAAATAAAGAAAAAGAAATTGAGGGCAAATCGGACTTTTTAGCCTCATTTAACGAGTCACGTGCTACGCACGTGTCAAAATTGACGGAAACGTGACGGAAATTGACAGCAGGTACGACGTTGATACGAAAAATTGAGTCTGGGAATCATTTTGATAACTTTGTAAGTTCGGGTATCATATTGTCAGTCACCTGAGTGTCCAGACACTGTTGGTGCAAAAAACCCAATGATTAATAATGAAGTTTAATACGTGTCCATTGGGTGTAATAAAATAAAGGGCTAAATACAAATTACTACCCTGTGGTTTAGGTCCAAAATCAATTCAGTCCCTGAACTTCTAATTTCATCAAAAACACCCCTGCACTTTCAATTTTGATCTAATAGGTCCAATTTGTTAGTTTTTTGACAATTGAGTTATTTAACTTGTTAATATGGATCACATATGACCTATGTTTTATGATGTGGTGTCGAGGTGGTCTGCATTGTCAATTTAGGAGTGAGTCCTACTATTAAAAATAAATAGTTTTTCAACAAATAATCCAACTATTTGAAAGAATATTAACGAATTGGACCTATTAGATCAAAATTGAAAGTGCAGGGGTGTTTTTGATGAAATTAGAAGTTCAGGGACTGAATTGATTTTGGACCTAAACCACAGGGTACTAACTAGTATTTAGCCCTAAAATAAATAAATATAATTTTTAATAAATATATTGTCCTTTATTTTAATTTTATATTAGGCTATTTAGTCTTTCTATAAATTAGAAACTTACTTGTAGGGTGAAAAAGCAATTGACAGGGAGGCAATAGCCGCACCCTTGGTGATTTCAAGAAAAAATGTCTAGTTGTTGATTCTATTGATTGACTTTGATTGGAAGTGAAGCTCTAAAGTGATAGTTCTTCTCGAGCTAAATTGCATTTGGTGAATTAGAATTCTGTGATTTCTGTCATGATCGTTTATGATTTTTATTTTTTTTTACACCGTCCTTAACGAGTGATAGTTCTTACGGATTTTTAGCGGTATTCCAAAAAGTCAAAAACTTCCAAGACCCCGAGATTAATTCGCTAGGGGCCTAAACGGCCAACATGACATTGCAACTCCTCCCCTAACCATGTTTATAATTCGATGTAACTATACTTTTATATACTTTATGAGTTTATTTTTATACTCTTATATTTTTTTGAAAACCAACTGTATCTCATTGTAACTTTGCCTTTTTCTTCCTTTACTTTCGTATTTTGGTTTTTTTTTTCTTTTCTCTCCATTGATTATGCTTCACTCTTTTCTTTTTTAAATGCAAGGGATGTGCTTCAGAACCGATTGTCATTCCATAATCGACCTCCATCGTATGAGGTCGGGGTCGTTAATCAAAATGTTTGAAAATTTATCTGTCCATATAACCCAAGTCACTATATATGGATGAAATGACAACAAACAACTATATTAATAAGGGGTTTTGTCCATTTACCCCATTTCTAGGGATTTTTTTCTCACTTACCCCATTAAGTTTTTTTAATTCTCTCTTACCCAATACACTCTAAGAGAGTCTTCCCTAATACCCCATGCATTAAGATTTTTTTTTTGTTTTTAATTTTTTTTTAATACCATTTTACCCCTCACCCCTTTGTTACTTAGAGAGAGAGATAAAGAAAATGGATCGAAGAGAGAGAAACCATAGGAGACTTCGCCGGAGCCCGTCACCGGCCGCCGGAATCTGGTCACCGGAATCCGGTCAACTTTCGCCGGAATCCGGTCACCGGTCGCCGGATTTCGGTCACCGGCTGTCGCCCACCGGAATTTGCTGAAAATCTCACTGGAAAGTTTTTTTGCCCCCAATAGACGTCTATTGCCCCAATAGTCTATTGCCCCAATAGTCTATTGCCCTCTATCAGCCATGTATTGCCCCCCAATAGACGACTATCAGCCATGTATTGCCCCCCAGTAGACGTCTATTGCCCCCCAATAGACGTTTAGATTACCGAAATGGTAATTAATCTTCCTAAAACTACACAAATAAAACTTTGATTAAAGAAAAAAAACGAGGAGATTACATCAATTCAAAACGTCTATTGCCCCTCAATAGATGTCTATTACCCCCCAATAGACGCTTTAACAGATGTCTATTACCCCCCAATAGCAAAGCTACTGCTTCTTCTACCATGCCACATTTTGCATACTTGCCTACCAAACAATTCCACAAAACAACATCCTTCACAGCAACTCCATCGAAAATCCAACGTGCCAAGTCAATTTCCCCGTTCTTTGCATACACATAAATCAAAGCAGTGACCACATGTAAATTATAGGAAAATCCCATCTTAATGCAGTAGCCATGAACACTCTCTCCTCCAAGGTAACTTCCCAACTCACCAATGGCTGATAAAAGATACAGAACAGTGGTTACACTAGCTTCAAAACCACCAATGCACATTTCCTTAAACAAGTCCACAATCACACGAGGCTGTGAAACATGAAGGTAATCACCCATCAAAGTATTCCATGAAATCAAATCATTTCTCTGAGGAAATTCATCGAACAAGTGGTGGGCATCCTCAATTTTCCCACAAACACAGTAACAATGCAGAAGGGTATTCTTTACAGTGATAAATCCGCCATGCCCAGACCTCATAACAACCCCATGAATCCCCTGGCCTTCCTCCTTGACCTCGGCGGAACTTCGGTCGTCGCAATCGTTGGAGACCCGGACCCGGCACCGGAGTCGACTTCAAGCCGCCACACCGGAGCTGCACGACTCTGAGTTGCATGAAGTCGCCGCTGGCTGCACGATCCGTGGCGCCGCCTCATGACGATCGCCGGCTTCTGGGCTGCAAAAGAATTACCATCGACTGCCGGCGCCGACGACGTGCAGGCCATGGCAGTTGGAGGCGTGGTCCTGGACAAGCCACCATGGAGAGAGAGAAAGAAGAGAGAGAATTCACATCGGAGGAGAGAGAGTGCGTGTTACAGATCGGGGAGAGAGAAGAGTGGCATACAATGTAAATTATTAATTAGTCTTTGGGCAAAATCGACATTTTATTTTAAATTGGGTTAATGGGAATTAAATTCTGTTACTGGGGTAAGTGAGATAACTTTTGCTCATTTTGGGGCTTTGGGTCAATGACCCTATTAATAAAAGAAAAATGCTTACATTATTCCACTATTCCAAATTTACATTTCAAATTTGGCAAATATAACATTTTATAACTTGAATAATGGCCCACGTAAAGATGAATCAAGTGAGAGATTAGCTACATGAATGAATTGGCCTAATTAACTTTGTCATCTTCCTACAGATCAGATTTTTGAATGAGAATAAGTACACCATTTCCAGGACCTACAATCATTTTGTAAGCAGGAGAGTGTCTGTATTTGGGAGAGAGAGAGAAAGTGAACTTGGAGATAATGAGGGAGAGGACAACCTTCAATTCTACCATAGCAAAGTTTTTGCCTAAACAGGTCCGAGGACCCAAACCAAAGGGGATATAGGCCTGAGGAAATTTGCAGGCCTTAGAGACACCATCAATGAACCTCTCAGGTTTGAATTCATTTGCATCTTGTCCCCAAATCTCTGTGTCTCTGTGCAATGTTGGGATCAAAGTCCACAAGCATAACCCTTTTGGAATGCTTATGTTTCCCACCTGGGTGTCTTCAAGTGCTTCTCTGGACACAAAAGCAGCTGGTGGGTATAGACGCATGACTTCTTGAATCACCATATTCATCTGCAAGGTGTACAAATGCAGGTGTTAGCTTATACATTACTGACCCATGCATTCATTCTGTGGTCGCCTCTTTGAAGCATTTTGTCAACACTGTCGGCCACTCCCATTCAACAAAAAAAAATTAATAAAGACGGGAGCAAGGCTAGCTACATCTTAACTCCAAATCAACGAGAGAAATATACTCGACGGGGGCAAGTATATTGCTCCAAAAACAATAAGCCAAGTGCATGATCGATCTTGTAGCACGAGAAGGAGCGTGTGAACTAACTTGACAAGCATTGTAACTAATAGATTAAATTTTGGGGTTATTGTAATTCTGGAGATAAGAAACTTCATGTGAAGATAAAAGACTAAATGCAAAGACTTGTACCGTTCTCAGTTGAGGGAGCGAATTAGCATCTAGCTGACCATCGGGGAAAACTTCTGCCAACTCTGTCCTGATTCGAGCTTGCCACTCGGGATGTAAAGCGAGTAGCATCAGACACCAAGAGGCAGCAACACCAGTAGATTCGTGCCCTGCAAAGTAAATGTTCTTGCAGTTGTCAACTATGAATCCCTTGGATGAATCCTTGCCTTTGCCTAGGCTTTGGTCATTCCTGGCTCCCACTAATAATGACTGCAGCAGATCCTTTTCCGACGAAGAAGCCTCTAACCCTTCTCGTTCGCGTTCTTTCACAGTTTCCCATATCAGTGAATCTATCTCTCTCTCTAAACAACTAATCTCCTTTTGCTTCTTAAACCCTCTGCATTACATTGTTAGAGTAGGTTAGGAACTTGTATCACACACAAAACAAAGTATATACTAGTGTCATAGTAACTCCAGCTATTTACATACCCAAAATTAGAAAATGATCCAAAGAGGAAGGGTTGATGAGACATTATTTCCTGAAGACTTCTAAGCTTGGAGAAAATCTCTTTGCCCTTAGAATAAGAACTGCCAAAACAAGCCCTTGAGATAACATCAGCTGAGAAATCCCTTAAATCCTCATCTACTTGAATCTCTGCTCTCGCACCTCCTTGTCCTTCAATACACTCCTCCCATTTTCTAAGCAATGGTTGCGCCGACTCCAACATCAACCCTACCATTGCCTGTCACGTTAAGAAATCGATCAGCAGAGAATCCGAAAAGTTGCTCAAAGTTTTTGAACTTGATTCTTTTACCTTGACTTTGTCTGTGAAGAACTCAGGTGCAACAATTTTTCTTTGTTGTGACCAAATAATGCCATTGGATCTGAGAATTCCATTTCCAAGCATGGGAGCAAGTCTCTTGCTTACATATGAAGGCTTACCTAAATCCAAACTAATACACTGGTTCATTTCCTTCACTAGCTCTGGTTGGTTCACATATAAATGCTGCCTCATTCCTGTTGAATACGTGTAAATTAAGCCTGCATAGTTCGTTTCATTAATTTCTCAGGTCAATTCTTATGATTTGAGCAACATTAATTGATTTGAAAATTAATGGAACCAAAAATAATAATTAAAAAAAAACATCTAGAAACTGTGATAGGCCAAGTTGGATCAGCTAGTTTTGGATTTTAATCTTATATGCGCAATATCATTCATTATTCATTATTCATTATAAACTAGTGAAACTAACTTTTGAGTCTCGAAAAATATATTATTTCATAAATTAGTTATTTGTCACAATGTTAGCATATCATTTCGAGTTCAAATAAGAAGTTTTCAGGTGTAAGAAATATAAATAAACAGAAACTTCATCCTAATCATTTAGAAGTATCCTATTAATCTAATAATATTTTGTTAAATGATTTAGATCAATGATAATACTCCCATTTTATATCAGATGTGGTCCTGTCTCTGTTTCAATCATCATTACTTTATAATACACGACATCGTATAATAGTTTCATTTCATGGTTGTTGTAATCTAGTCCAGAACATTATTCAAAATTTTAAAGTAGATCATTATCTTGTTACTTTCATATTTTAATATTTTATTGTAATTATGGCAAAGTAACATGATTAGACAGTAAACTAATTTAAGGGAAATTCTAGTGTAGTGGTGGGTATCTCATACCCACATTTACAAAAGTGAGAACAAATTTTGTTGTCAAAGTTGTAATTTGAGTCCTACTTTGTGTAATTTTAGTTCTAATACTGGTAATTACACCTCTTACGACATTTTACAAGTTTTTGAACAAATTTGTTGTCAATGTTGTAATCTTAGTTCTAATAATGGTAATTACACCTCTTACGACATTTTTACAAGCTTTTGAACAAATTCGTTGTCAAAGTTGTAATTTTTGTTTAATTATATGTAAATAGTGTAAATGAATATGGTAACTTTTGTTCTCAATGTTGTAATTTTGATTCAAATACTTGTAAATTTTTGTTCAAATAATTGTAAATGAGGGTATCTCATACCCACCAGTACACTAGCTTGTCTCCTAATTTAAATCCTATTGGGAATCTATTTGCAGAAGATCGACATTGACATTTACATTGGGGTACTGTTAAGTGTTAACTTCACTAGTCAAACTAATTAAGCATCTTTAGTTTGTATTGGCCAAATCTCATTGACTCAGTCTAACCGCGATCAAGATCGAGTTGGCTTACCCTAGATAACTTATTACATTCATGTCTCCACAAATCACAGCTAGAAATCCTTTGTTTTCCTGGCCAAAATTCGCAAGAACTCTTCTGTCAACTTTTTCAAACATTACTGCTTGCAGAAAGGTGAAACCAGGTTTCTTATTCTCCAATAAAAAATAAAAAAAAGGTGAAACCAACGTTTTATATCTATCTATGTCCTACAATATAGACGCAACAAGAAGAAACAAGATCGAAAGTCGATGAATTACCGTATTCTTTTCTCCAGTGTTCGAAATAGGGGAAGAGACTGGAAGTGTAGTCGTGGGCTACAAATTCTGAGTGATTTGAAGACTTCTGAGCTTGGAGTTGGATTATTTTCTGCATCTCAGCGAGATTCCCATACAGTAAAGAAGGTGTAGGGCCTTTGATGCCTTGCATTTGGAGCTTCCTTCTGACCCTCTCGGACTTCAACCAGACTGTGTTGTAGAGATGAAGAAAGAAGCCAACCAGTCCCAAAAGAACTAGGGAAGAAACGATTCTGAAATGAAGAGAGAGCTCCATTTTTTTTGTTCTCTGATCGAGCTTTCAGTTTCTAGCTAGCAGCTAGCTAGAGTAGTGATATTTATAGCAACTGAACAACAGTGTGTACTTTATATTCATATATAATGGTGTAAAAGTCACTCAATGGTTTTTTCATAGAAGGCTTCAGTCGATTATTTTTTTTTTGATCAAATAAGAACTTCATTAATAATGAACAGCTAGTTTTAGGCAACATCTCTTACACAGAAATGATCACTAGACATGGAACTCTATAATGATTAATGACTGACTCCAAACTTGCACTTTAGACGATTTTGAAAATGTTATGTTTTCGGACAATAAATTTGAATATATTAGTTAAGTAGCCCATCAAATTATGGTTCAAATTAACAAGTCCCTCATTATGTTAGTCACTTGTGTATTAGTCATTTTCTACTCTATGTTTACCTAATATTAAAATGAAGCAAGTGACGAGAAAGAATTGAGGGTAGAGTTTTAAAGTTTTATTCTAAACATAAACATATATACATAAGTCGAATAATACATCACGGTAATTGTGTATATCATCGATATAACCAAGACTCTTGTTTTTTCGATAAGCAAAGAAAATTACAGCGAAGAACCCCTAAAACAACCTAATCCGGTTTGACAGATTAGGTTCATTCGTGTAAATTGTAGTTTTGGATGCCTTAACGATCATCAATTTGGCTGAAATTTTGCAGAGCTGATCTGTACATTAGGACCTAAAAACAGAACGGTTAAAATGTGGAATATGTGATCAAAAACTCGAAATCCGTTCCATAAGCTTAGGTAAGGATATCCTTACCTAAGAAAAATCCATATATATATATATATATATATATAGAGGGCCCTTCCACTAAGGGATTTTTTTTTTTTGTCTTTTCTAGGGATAGGGTATTAGATAGACCAACTTTTCGATCATATTTTGGCATCTTAATCGTTTAGTTTTTAGGTCCTAATGTGTAGATCACGTCTGCAAATTTTCAGCTAAATTGATTATCGTTAAGGCATTCAAAACGGCGACTTAAGATTATAATTAATTATGAACGGTTTAAGTTTGACAGATTTGGTTCATTAAGTGATTTAATCTAGTTTGATACCTTAACAATCACCGATTTGGCTGAAAATTTGCAGAAGTGATCTACACATTATGACCTAAAAACTGAACGGTTGATATGCCAAAATATAATAAAAAAGTTGGTCTAATGCTCTATCCTTAGAAAAGACCAAAACAGGGATCTCTCACTAGAAGGGCCCTATATATATATACATATATACACACACACACACACACACACGGAGCCGTTCAGAAGCGGATGTCCGTCCTTATAGCTGCATCAAGCACCGACAGGCGGTGCTGCTCTTGCCGGACGGAATCAGGCCTCGATGTCGAGCCTCTTCTTGCTGCTGGACTCGTCGATGAAGAGTTCGAAGTCGACCTTGATGGTGCTTCCATGGTTTCAGGCGAGCTCGCCCCGCATCGCTGAGAATCCATTCGCCTTCGCCTTGATGGAGACGCTGTCCGGGATGTCCAGAGTCTTTGTCCGGCAATAGAAACGCCGCCATCGACGCTTGATCGATACCTGAGGATGGACGTCCGTACTTTTGCATATGTGCGGATATCGGCCTGTATGTGTGTGTGTATATTTATACCTCCATTATAAATGTTATATAAATGTATATGCTGATCGAGATGATTGGACATGCAATGGATCTACCTAAATTCTAAAGATATCATGATCAATAGAAGATAAAATAGGAAAGATGCTCGTCAGCAGTCGTCCCCTATTTAAATGCATACATCCCTAAGCACATGGGACATCAGAGGCCGAGATAGGGTTAATTAGTACTAGGCACTATGTGCGATCAATGCATATAAGTGATAATGAAGATAAACTATTCGACAAATTATGTCAAACCAAAAAGAAAAATGCATGAGATTTAAGAGGTCCAGAGGAGTTGATAAGGTGCGGTAAACACCGAGTATACTGACATTTTGTCAAAATAGAGATAATATATTTGATAAATTGTCTCAAAAAAACATAAAACAATTTTACACAATAAGTCAACGTGGAGATCTACAGCAATATTCCGAGAATTAATTAAGTACACTAGTCGCGACTGATCGGTGGGATGGTCCCGGATAAGCTAGCTAAGCATTGGCCAGCGAAAAGAAAATAGTGATCGAGTTGCAACATTGACTGCAACATGGAATCGTATGAGAGTTGTCGATCTCACCGGATACTTGGCGTGCAAACACTCAAGAAACAGAGCATATGAAAGCAAAAGGAGATACCCCACCTTCACCATGAAAGTGGCAGTGCCACAAGATCAATCAGACTCACTCATTACTAATCCATCTATCTAGTTCAGCTTAGCTCCTCAGATTCCAAACCAATACGCTTCTACAGGACCACTTAGATTGGTTTTCAATGGGAACTGATCACTTAACCACTTCTTAATGGAAATTGGAAAGTGCTTAAGTTTGAAACTTTCTTGCTGTGTTTGAACTGGATGCACTGTCAGGGCCTCACATGATGAAGATTGAAGGGGAATATGTATGTCCTTGTGCATGTGAGTATGCTCCTTTACTTCCAGGCTTACGTACAGCTGCACTTCCAGGCAGGCCTTCCTTTCACATTTGTGTGGTGTGCAGCTGTGCATAAACGTACTGTAAAGGATCGCAAAGTGCTTTTAAGCAGAGCCAAATCTGACCTAGCTAGGCTAGCTCTTCTTGATAGCTAGTTGATAATGGAGATAGGTACGTGAAGAAAATCGGGCTCCGGGGGGCCGGCCATTGCTGCTTTGCAAAGGATCAGAATTTGCGTGGCTCCACTAATATTGACGTTTAGCACGTGTTATTTAGCTCATTAGATGATTTTTCTATAGTTTGACACGTTTTATTTAGCATCCAAATCTATCGAGCCTCTCTAATTACGATTTTTGCTGAGTATTCAACCACTTCGATTGATTTCACCTTGGAGGTGCTCCCGAGTATTATTAGTGGTTTCACATTACACCGATATTTCCATGCGTACGTAACTACTTTAAATGAGTTGAACTGACACTTTGGTCCTCAAAAGACCTCACTAGGCTCACTACTATCAATAGTGTACACTTGCATTGTTGTTGTGTCTCCTTTTTAATCGACCACTCGTGTAAGCTGTGATGAGAAATAATTCAAAACGAATGTGGTGAGTCGAGTGTTAGTTCTTACAAGAACGCCCACCAATTTAAAACCGAGTCCACCCCTGATTGAGTGATTGAGATGAGGTAGATCAAAGCGAAAATGAGTGCAAGCTAGCTAGCCCTAGCTTGTTATGCATGCATTATTGGTTGCAATGAAAATGCATGGACACTAGCTAGGAAGGGACGTGTCGTACGTCCTTATTGAAACACAGAACTGGCGCGCATGCAGCTCGTTTCCTAGCTAGCAAATGAGGACGAAAGTGTATTATATGGGTGCTCGATCTTGTCCGGCAGACCAATGAGCAAGACAGACCTTGTAGTTACTAGGGTACTCCTCCACTTCTACAAGACAAGAGGTCCAGACTCCAGCATCATTCCAATTCATTTCCAACTCTTCTAAGTACCAGAGAACCACTCAAAGAGTAGAATGAAGGAGGAGGGATCCCACCATCTTTATCTTCATCTTCTTCCAGCAGAGAGAGTTCTGAATAACTTGTTACATCACTGATCGAATTCATAAAATTGTCAGTACTTTGCCTGGTTAACTTTTGAAAAAAACTTGACCACAAAAAAAAAAACCCCAACATGATATCCTCGCATCTATCCACCCTAGAATCCTATATGGATGGATCATAGATCATAATGGCGAATTTTGAAAAGATGTGATATAGGGCCTCAATGAGGCCTAAGATTTGTGGCCTCAATCCTAGGTGTCAAGCCATGTCACCTATACACCTCACTAATTTGACAAATCATGTCATGTCATTCTTGAATAAAAAGACTATCTTATCCTTTCAAAATCTAATGGTTCTAAATTATTTTAGTTTTCTTCTAGAAAAATATATTATTTTATTTTTTTCTTTTTCTTTTTTTTATTATATATATATAATTCGTCTAAAAAATTTTATATTTATATATTTTTGAGAATATATATATATATATATGTTGTTGAATATATAACGGCTCTAAATTATTTTGACTTTCTTCTAAAAAAAATATTGTTTGGTTTTTTTTCCTTTTTTTTTTTTTCATTATTTTGGATTTTTTTTCATTATACATATTCAAAAAAAAAGTATGGGTGTATATATATATATATAATTCGTCCAAAAAAATTATATATTTTCGATGGAGAATTAATGTGGTGTGTGTATATATATATATATATATATATATTAATATCATAATTATAATCCATGAAATCTGGTAAATTGAAGTAATATTTAAATCTTTTAATAAATAAATTTAATAAAATTAATGGAAGATTAGTTACCTTACATTAACAAGTTAATTTGAAAAGTCAAAATTAAATTGGATTCACAAAAATGGAAAGAAAATGTATTTAAATCGTAATTTTAACTCATAAAATCTGGTGATTGAAAACCTAGATATCTAAATTGATTGGGAAGTTGATATCTGAAAAGAAATTGCTTAATATGGAATACAATATATATATTGCACATGAGGAAATTAATTTTTGAAAGTATACTTGTTTTGTTGATCCCAAATTTTTCAATAGACAATAATGATTTTTAAATGTGAATGATAGCTTCTATTTTAGTTGTAAATATGTCATTAGAAAAAGTTCCCAGTGAACTCTACTTGTTCATTATTAGCTACTTAGTACTTTTTTGTTCGTATAAAACATGTTAGTACTTAGCTGACTTTCAATTTAAATGTGAATGATATATGGCTTCAATTTTAGTGTGAATATGTTATTAGGGAAAGATTCCCCGTTGAACTTTACTATTGGCTACTTAGTACTTACTTGTTCATGCAAGACACACTAGCTTATTTTAAGTTTCAATGGATGATGACTTCTATTTTAGTGTGAATATGCCATTCGGGAAAGGTCTCCAGTAAACTTTACTGGCTCATTATTAGCTGCTTAGTACTTATTGTTCGTGTAAGACATGCTAGCTAACTTTAAATTTCAGTGTGGATGATGACTTCTATTTTAGTGTAATTATGTCATTAGGAAAAGGTCCCCAGTGAACTTTACTAGCTCATTATTGGCTACTTAGTACTTATTTGTTACTGTAAGACAATGTGGATAATGACTTCTATTTTAGTGTAATTATGCCATTAGGAAAAGATCCTCAGTAAACTTTACTAGCTCATCATTGGCTACTTAATACTTACTTGTTCGTGCAAGACATGTTAGCTCTTTCAGTTTCAGTAGATGATGGCTTCTATTTAAGTGTGAATATGCCATTAGGTAAAGGTCTCCAGTGAACTCTACTAGCTCATCATTGGCTACTTAATACTTACTTGTTCGTGCAAGACATGTTAGTTCTTTCAGTTTCAGTAGATGATGGCTTCTATTTAAGTGTGAATATGCCATTAGGTAAAGGTCTCCAGTGAACTCTATTAGCTCATCATTGGCTACTCAGTACTTATTTGTTACTGTAAGACATGTTAGCTGACTTTAAATTTCAGTGTGGATGATGATTTCTATTTCAGTGTAAATATGTCATTAGGGAAAAGTCCCCAGTAAACTTTACTGGCTCATTATTAGCTACTTATTACTTATTTGTTCGAGTAAGACATGTTAGCTGACTTTAATGTTAATGTGGACGATGACTTCTATTTTACACCTTCCTTAATTGCACTTTTTCTTTGATTATTGTTGTGTTATACACCTATTGTTCATTGAATTTCTACATAGTATTAATAACATTATGATTGTTTTTTCATGTAAAAATAAATGAACAGTTGTATTAATGAAGTCTCACTTGACCTTTAAGGAACACTTCCTAATGTTGCGTTTGGATGAGACAATATTAAATTATCGAGAAATTTTGAAATGATGGAATCTAGAATTTTATCAATTCAATTTATTAATGATATTTTCTTACCTCTTCAATTACCAGATTTCATAGGTTTTAATTACGATTTCAATACATTTTCTTTCCATTTTTGTGGATCTAATTTAATTTTTGACTTTTCTAATTAACTTGTTTTTTTTTAAATAAGGGCCAGTACGGTAATAGTCATTAATTAGAAAAGTCATTTTTGTGGATACATTTTCTTACCATTAATGAAACCATAGAATACGCACTAATAGTCTAATTAACTTGTTAGTGTAAGGTAAACTAATCTTCCATTAATTTTATTAAATTCATTTATTAAAAGAGTTGAATATTACTTCAATTTACCAAATTTGATGGGTTATAATTAAGATATTAATATATTTTCTTTCCATTTTTGTGGAATCAATTTTAAATTTGACTTTTTTTTAATCAATTTTTTTTTAAATTTTGTGGGTTAGAATTATGACATTTTAATATATATATATATATATATATATATATATATAATTATATATGTATATATATAATTCGTACAGAAATATATATATATATATATATGTATGTTTGTACAGAAAAAAAAAAAAAATATATATATATATATATATATAATTCGTACAGAAATATATATATATATATATATATATGTTTGTGATATATATATATATATATATATATATATATATATATATATGTTTGTGAATATATATATATATATATATATAATTATATATATAACGAAAAAAAGAAAAAGAAAAAACAACCAAAGTAATATATTTTACTTTTAGATGAAAACCAAAATAATTTAGAGCCATTAGATTTTGGAAGGATAAGATTGTCTTTTTACTCAAGAATTACATGGCATGATTTGACAAATAGGTGATGTGTGTAGATGACATGACATGACACCTAGGATTGAGGCCACAAATCTTAGGCCTCATTGAGGCCACAAATCATTTTCCTTAAAAAAAATAAACAATTTGTGAATGACACTTCCATGTCGCATTTTTTAGGGAAAATTCAAAATTGTTCCTTATTTTGTGAGAAATGATGTATTTGTTTAGTTATATATTAGTTTTATTACTTTTAAATCAATATATTGTTAATTTACTGTTATATCCTCACATATATATAAATTTATTTATTGACTTTTTATCAAGTGAGGGTATTTGTGGAAGTTAAATTTTTTAACTATTCTTGTGAAGAATTCGCTTAATTAATATAGATATTGTTAGAATTTCTGACTTTGATACCACAGTTGGAATTTGGTGCAGAAGCTTTTGATAGTAGTGGGCTAGGACAATGTGTTTAGGACTTTAGTTTTGGGAGCAAGAGTTTGGGAGAAGGAGTAGATGAGATGGTTGAGTACTTGAGTAGTTAAAACAGAGGAGGTATTCAATTGAAACAGATGAGCTAAGCTTTTGATTTATGTGTTGCTCATTGATTGATTACAACATACATGCATCCCATATTTATAGAGAGTTTTCACTGACTTAGTCACCGACCTAGCATGTGTGGTTAATTGCTAACCACTCATTAATAGACAATTCTAGAACATACTACACATGATTAATTACATGATCATTCTAGACTTAGACTTGATCTAGATAGCTAGAGAAAGATCTAGAAAATCCAATGTGCATTACTTGTTTTAACACTCCTCCTTAATGCGCATTGGTGTTACTCCGAGTAAAATCGTAGTAATTCAAGTCTCGATCTTGGAAGTGCCTTGGCGAAGGTGTTCTCGCTCTTGCTTTCTTTTTCCATTGCCTTCCTTCAACTTTCTTCTTCCATAGCCTTTCTCCGGCTTTCTACTTCATCGCAACTTCACATCTTTTAGACTTTGAAGGATTTGAATTTCCTTCTTTATTTGCTTGACATGGTGGAGTCCTCGGCTGCTTTTTGTCTAGGCCAATATTTTTCTTCTTGACTTCTGCTTTCATGGCCATTTGTTGCCATTGGACTGGAAAATTTCTATTTTTCATCCTTATTTTGAAGATGAAAAATATTTTGCCAAATATTTTGTCAAATATTTTCTTGTCAAATATTTTGCAGAAGTCTCCATGAAATAATATAGCATATCCATTTTCCATCATTTGCCCGACACTTAGGAGATTATGCTCCAAGTTAGGAACTAATAGAACATCATTAAACTTTTTAGTTCCTAAATTAGTCGGGATGGAAATCGTACCTTTGCCTTTAGTCTTCACAATTTCTCCATTTCCTAGCTAGTTTCACTCGAGACTTCTGTGAAGTATCAAGTTTGGAGAAAATGGTTTGGTCTCCTGACATGTGGTTGCTACAGCCGCTGTCGACGTACCACTTCTTGTTTTCCTCTTCTATCGCCAAGTGACATGTATAGAAGAGCCGCTTATCTGGCTCATTTTCTTCTGAAAAGTATGCATGCTCGATGATTTTTCTTGAGGAAACAGTTTTCCTCAGTATGACCAAACTTGTTGCAGTTTCGGCATTTTTGTTTTTCCTGAAACCAACAATCTATTTCTCGATGATTATTTTTGTGGCAAATTCCACATGGAGAATAATTTATTTTCTCCTTTTTATCTTTTTTATTTGCCCAATATTTTGGTCTATCTCCTCCTCTAGAAAATTCTTCAACCTTCTTTTCTTTTTCATTTTTCTGAGATCGAATATTGAATTTAGATCGGAATGCACTTTCTATAGAACTCCGACAACTCAATCTTTTCTCATAAGCTTCTAAAGAGCCTATCAATTCTGTTACTAAAAGATTCGATATGTCTTTCGAATGTTCAATGGTAGTTACTATTGGATCATATTTTTCAGTGAGGCTAATGAGTGTTGGTGACGAAAAATTCCTTAGAGGATATTGACTCACCAATGAATGCGGACTGGAGCAGAAGCTGACTAGGAACAATTGAGAAGCTTCTTTTGAGCGTTGACTCGAAGTTTGACCGTCGGCTCGAGGAAGAGGGGGGTACCTGCAAAAAAACCCTTCGGTGCTTAAGTCAGTACGCTTCTTAGTAGTGTAGTAAGAAGAGTCGGAGTCAGATGGTTTACCTTGACGTCGAGCCGCCTTTATATAGGCGATGACTTACTTGGGGGACAAGCCGTCATTATTCCTGCCTTTATGGTCGCATTCATTTGCTCACTTATGATGATAATCATTGCTGTATTAAAGACGGTTAATCATGACTCATTTATGACGGTCATTCATCGTGCATTTATAACCGTAATAATTGCGCGTAGTTATTATCGTAATAATTGCCGTATTCATGACTGAAATTTAACGTCATACTAACTACGGAGTTAATGACCTTAATTGCGGGCCCAACAAAAGTTGACCACTCCCACATGATGGCGCTATTTAATAACGCGGAGTGATGGCGTTATTACATAACGCGGAGTACGGAGCTAATGACCTTAATTGCGAGCCCAGCAAAAGTTGACCACTCCCACACGATGACGCTATTTAATAACGCGGAGTGATGTCGTTATTAAATAGAGCGGAGTGATGGCGTTATTTAATAACGCGGAGTGATGGATGACGTTATTACATAACGCGGAGTGATGACGTTATTTAATAACGCGGAGTAATGGAGTTATTAAATAGCGCAGAATGATGGCAATAATAAGGACAGTTATCAAAGCGATATAAAAAAAATGACTTGTGGTGCGAGCTCTCCCTCATCTATAAATAGGGGCATACTGAACAAGTAAGATATCTCATTCCGACTCGTTTTACTCCACTCAACTAAGAAACGTACTGATTTAGGCATCGGAGGGTTTTCTGCAGGTACCCCCCTCCTCCTCGAGCCGACGGTCAAACTTCGAGTCAACGCTCAAAGGAAGCTTCTCGATCTTTCCCGGTCAGCTCCCGCTCCAGTCCGCATTCATTGGTGAGTCAAACTCTTCTACTGAATTTTTCATCACCGACAATGAGTATTTTTTTCAACTACTCTAGTCTCACTAATATTTTCACCATAGGCTCTTAATTGATTTACTATTTCCTTTAACTGGGAATAGTAATCTTTAACGATCTCAGAATCTTTCATTTTCAAATTTTCTAAATCTCTCCTCATAGTTTGTAATTTGACGGAACGTACCTTTGTAGTTCCTTGAAACTCCTCCTTTAGTAGATCCCAAGCTTCTTTTGATGTAGTAGCTCCCATAATTCTTGAAAAGTTTGTATCATCCACCGCTTGTTGAATGGCAAAAAGAGCACTAGCATCTCTTAGTTTCTCTTTCTTTTCTTGCCTCAACTGCTCCATGTTAGCCAAATAGCCACCCTCAAGTATAAGGGGTACAAGTAATAGTATAGGGATTTAAGAAAGGTTGTCAAACCCACGAGGATTGGATTCCTTTCACTAGCTAGGGTGTTAACCTAAGGAGAGCTAGAATATGCAAATGTACAATCACAAACCTAATTCACAAGGAAATCTAGGCTCATGGTGAGTATGTGCATTGTGGTGATAGTTAAATTGTTTGTTGGATAGAGTGGTGAACCAAATTAAAATAAATGCTCAAATGTAAACTAAACTACTCTAAACTAAACTAGTAATATAATGGATGAAGTTAGGGGTTGGATTGTCTACCACTAACCTCCCTTGCAAGTATTGAAGTTCAAATACAAGTGATGCTATTCTAATTTCCCAATTACCATCTTTGCATCCGGATAAGACAACAAAGGCTTAAACTCCTTTAATGTTATCAATTCCAACCGGATAAGTCTAGAATTAACTACCTAGCTAAGAACAAATCCTATTACCAGTTAAGTCTCAATTCATTGTTCCTAGATGCATAAAGCTTTGAGTTTAGATAATCATGCAAGCAAACCAATCCTAGATCTAGGTGATTTTAACTCACAACCTTCACATGCACATAGAGGATGCTATCATGCTATCAATGCTCAAGGTTAACTACTCCCTAAACATTTTTTCATGAGATGACAAACACAACACATTCAAAGTAGTTAAGTTTGAATGAATGCATTCACTTCTTGAATTAGCATATGAAGATGAAAATCACAAATAACATCAAATGTAAATTAAAACATCAATTCATACAAGTTTGGCTAAGGCTTTCAACCCTAGCCCCAACAAAGTAACTACTCACTCATAATCATACAAATTAGCATCAAATCTATAAAGTACATCAAGGTAAATCAAAGAGTTAAGGAAATAATGAACTAGTTGAAGCTTGACAAATCAATGGTTAGCTACTCATTTGTTTTCCTTCTTCAATGCTCCTTGAATCCTCTTTGATGGTGCAATGGATGGATGATAAGCTTCTTGATGGTGATGATGAATGGAATGGTGATGAAGATATGATGCTCTTTTGGCCAACTTTGAGTGGTAGTGATGGAGTAATGGTGGTGGTGATGGAGGTTGAGGAGTATGGATATTATGAGTTTGGATTTTGGGAGGTGGAGATGGAGGTTTTATGAAGGAGATGAAGAGAGAAAGAAGATGTAATGGGGTGGAATGGGTGATGCCTCTTCCTTGTGAGAAGAGATGCTTATATAGAGAAGAGAGAGAGAGGAGTAAAATGATGAATGAAAGAAAAAGAGAGCAGCTCAAGCATTGTAAGAAGCATAGAGGTGGAGTATGAGAGTGGTAATAGATCCTAAAAACAAGGGAAAAAAGTATGGAAGAGATGCAGTAAAAAGAGGGAAGTAATTAATGATGAGCTATTAGAGTATAGAGTAGAAAAAAAATGACTTAGGAAAAGAGAGGAGCAGCTGCTCTCTTTGTTGTCCATGAGAAACATGAAAATGAAGAGTGTTGGAGTGGTTTTGGCTCACCAAAGTCAAGGTGACAAGCATGGAAGAGAAAGTGTGCAAGGGATGCCTATTATCCAAAAGATAATATGATGGATTCATCTTGCCATAATCTTGTAGAATTCTTCTAGGGCTCTCATTGATAATTTCAGCATCATAGACCTTCCAAAAATGCACAAGAAATCCGTCCAAAGAAGGTTCTAGGCCAAACTGCCATGTTTTGACTTTGTTTTATGCTTCTGAAGCTTCCTTCAATTGAATCTCCACTGAGACTTCAGAATTGGCCTTCGACTTCTTCATACTAAATGTTCCTTGATAAGTGTAGATCATCCTGGTAAAATTTCAGAGCTTATTTCACCGTATTTTGGCAGGAAATTCTGCCGGAATCCCTACAAGTCCGGTTTTGCCGTTTTTTGTCTTTTAATCAGAAACTTGGACCGATCTTTTGAAGGCCTTACACTCCAAAATAGCTCTTGCACTCTTCATAAGAAATGATTCTTAGGATGTCTAGAATGGATATGAAAAGTTTTAACTTATTTAGAGTTCGTTTGATCAGGCTGCCGACCCTCCTTTCTTGTCTAGCTCGCTTTCTCCTAGCCAGAGTAAGAAAATGTACTAAGGTTTGTTGAGAATATATGTCATCCCACATGGGAAAAATGGGACCTTGCCTATAGGTTTGTAAGGGTTTGGACCACTCCATCCATTGCCAATTGGTTTTGGATGCGAACCCCATATTACTTTATCATGGTATCAAAGCGGGTTACCCACGTGTGCATGCCTAACGGCCACACGGGCTCCATGTCACCCAAAGTTGTTCCCGTGTATGGCTTGAAAATTCGCCACACGTGTGGGGGGGTGTTGAGAATATATGTCATCCCACATGGGGAAAATGGGACATTGCCTATAGGTTTGTAAGGGTTTGGGCCACTCCATCCATTGCCAATTGGTTTTGGATGCGAACCCCAGATTACTTTATCATACTTTTTATTGCATTTCCATGCTTCTCCATCATTTCCTAGCATGATAAGGAAAACATAATAAATATATATAAATAAACACAAATGTTAAGTAAAAGTACAAGATTAGGGGATTAATAGAATTGGATTAGTCAACATTAAATTGAAGTTTAGAACAAGTAATTTTCATGTTTTAGAGCACAAATATGTATATGAATTATGATCCAACACTCCACCGTTGGATTTTTTGGAGTCGAGAATCCTTTCTCTACTATATCCCATAGATCTTGAGACATGAAGAATGTCCTCATGTTGATACTCCAAAAATCCTAGTTTTCTCCCTTGAAGATGGGAAGAGGAATTGATGTTTGGTTGGAGGTGGAGGTAGACATGGTGGAAGACACAAATCAACGCCCCAAATAGATTATCGAACAAGCTCTGATACCACTGTTAGAATTTGTGGCTTTAATACCACTGTTAGAATTTGGTGCGGAAGCTTTTGATAGTAGTGGGCTAGGACAATGTGTTTAGGACTTTAGTTTTGGGGGCAAGAGTTTGGGAGAAGGAGTAGAGGAGATAGGTGAGTAGTGAAAACAGAGGAGGTATTCAATTGAAACAGAGAAGCTAAGCTTTTGATTTATGCTTTGCTCATTGATTGATTAGAACATACATGCATCCCATATTTATAGGGAGTTTTCACCGACTTAGTCACCGACCTAGCATGTGTGGTTAATTGCTAACTACTCATTAATAGATAATTCTAGAACATACTTCACATGATTAATTACATGATCATTCTAGACTTAGACATGATCTAGATAGCTAGAGAAAGATCTAGAAAATCCAATGTGCATTACTTGTTTTAACAGATATAGATTTTGGACACTTGGTTCTTCAAAATTAATGACTGAAGAAGTGTACAACTATATATATCAATTCTACTTGAAAATTCTTATATAACTCTCGACATGCATGTGCGCTAGACCACCTAACTTTTAGTTTCAATTATTTGTATAAGATGTTAAACTTTAAAGTTGTTTTAAGTTTTAGATAAAAATTGTCTGCTTTTCCAGAAAATTTATTGACAACCAAAATTCTCTACTTTTCGAGCCCATAAACATTACTTTTTTTTTTTTAGGAAAGGAGGTCAACCTTTTATTGAATTAAAAGAGTTTACAAATGACAGAATTCAACTGCAACTGCAGCTTGAAGAAAAACATGGGTAGAAAAATAAAAACAAGCCTGAACAAGAGTACTAGCATCCGCAGCTAATAGGTGAGCCACCAAATTTTCCCTTCCTTCAAATATGAGTCACTCTCATAGTGATATGTGACTCCAAGAGAAGACCAAGATCTTCATAAAGACGCCCCAAAGTAGAAGTATTACAAACTGCATGGGGTTTAATTGACGCTGCACTTCCATAGCGTCAGTTTCCAGCATTGCCGACAAATAGGCATAATCCACAGCAAATTCTACAACCATTTTACAAGCCAAAATCTCATCATGCTCGGGAGATATCAAGCCACTCAGAGGACAGCTTCCACCCGCAAGCATAACTCCATGAGAATCACGAATCACAAAACCTGCACCCTCCCTTCTGGTTAATTACATGATTAAAAGCACCATCGACATTTATTTTAAGCAAACCAATTGGAGGAGCAACCCACCTCACTGCTTTGTAACTTCGACCAACAATACTGGTCCGTTTCAAGATATGAAACTGGAATTCTTGTAGCCTTGACATAGCTCTGATCAACACATCACAAACCTCACTTTTCTTTTGTTCCCAAACTCTGTTGTTCCACTCCTTCCGAATCCCCTAAAGAAGATAATTAAACATTACTTGTACTGAGATTTTTTTTTTTGGATTCTTGACCCAAAGCACCAAAATGAGCCAAAATTATACTACTTACCCCAACAATAGATTATTTTATCCTTAACCTAATTAAGAAACTACATCATGCCACTCTTTATGTCTCCCCTCCTCCGATTCGGTTTCTTTCTCTCTATCTGATTGTTTCCTCTTCGCTCCGAGTCGCCGTAGTCGTTGCTCCGATGGCGTCGTCGGTCATGATCTTTGTGCTCTCATTTCCGGCTAAGCGTACTCTCTCTCTCTCTTCCATTTTCGATTTCCCAGCGATTCTCGATCAGGTCCATCTTTCCTGGTTTGAATTCGACCACGACGACTCCGAAGCAGTCGGCAGCGGTGGAGCTGGCGTCGTCTCATCCAAAAACAAAATGGAAGACTCGCCGGAAATACTACGAAACTCGCTCCAAAACTCCGGCATTCGGGTCCCCAACGACGTGTCGTCTGTCCAAAACCTCACGCCGGCCACTTTAGTGTCAATCTACGGCCAGCCCCTCAGCCTCATCTCCGAAACGTCGTCGTTTCTGACCTCACTTCCCGATTCCTCCATCACCGACCAGTTCAATGTCTGTATGGACATGGCTTCCGGGATCAACAGCCTCGGCTACCCAGGCGACGTGAGCTTCCACAAGGTACATAATTGAGAAATTGACTTGAATATATATATTGATTGTGTTTTTGAATTAGAAGTATGCGAAATCACGTAACAGATAGATGGATCAAATCTTAAGCTGTAGATATTTTCGACCTCACCAGAGGAGGAGCATAAGCCCGCCCAATTTAGGCCTCGTCTCCTCTCTGTTATTATTATTTATTTATTTATTTTGGGTAAAAAGGGGGCAGAGGCCAAGAAGAAAAGAAAAAAGAAACGTAACATTTATTGGGGGCAATAAACGTAACATTTATTGGGGGCAACAAACGTTTATTGCCCCTCCAATAAATGTTTTGAATTGATGTAATCTCCTCGTTTTTTTTCCTTAATCAAAGTTTTATTTGTCTAATTTTAGGGAGATTAGTTCTTATTCCGGCGACATAAAGGTTTATTGGGAGGCAATAAAGATTTATTGGGGGGAGGGGTAATAAACCTCTCTGGCGACCTATGAGATCTCCAATGACCTTTTTGGGAACCTCTGGCAAGGTTTCATAAACTTTTATTGCCCCTAAATAAATGTTTATTGTGGGGCAATAAATGTTTATTAAGGGCCAATAAACCTCTCCGGTGACCTATGAGATCTTCGACGATCTCTTTGGGGACCTCTGGCGAGGTTTTCAGAGAAGTCTGCGGCCGACGATCAGTGACCGGAGTCCCACGGCCGGTGATAGGACTCCAGCGAAGTTTCCTATGACTTTTCTCTCTCTCTCTCTCTCTCTCTCTCTCTCTCTCTCTCTATGTAACAAAGGAGTAAGGGAAAAATAGTCTCAAAAAAAAAATTAAAAAAAAAAACAAAAAGAAACTTAATTGGGTATTAGAGAAGACCTTATTAGAGTTGGGTAAGTAAGGAAAAAAAATAAGTGGGTGGTGTAAGGAGGAAAAAAATACCTAGAATTAGGGTAATGGTCAAAAACCCTTTTTTTTTTGTCTGATTACTTGTACTGAGCTGTAACTGAAATAAAATGGTACTCTCCTCCTGTCAACACTTTCAAGATATATTTTAATGGTTCAGTTATTCAAAAAATATATATTTGTGTGTTGTTTTTGGCTTCATTATAAGAGATGGTGATAATAATCCTGTCATTGCTAGAGCTAGAAGACTTGGTTTTACTAGTATCCCCTTGCTGAAGCTATTGGCCTTTGTGATGGCTTACTCAAAGCGAGAAACAAAGGTCTCCAGAATATATTTGTCAAAGGAGATTCTCAATTGATTATCAATTGTCTCAATGATAGCAGTGTCGTTCCTTGGAGACTCAAGACCATTGTGTTGGTGTGAGTTATGCTTACCTTATTTATGTAGATATTCTGTAATATTCTGTGATATGTAATATTATGTAATATCTGTAGTATTATTAGGTTTACTACTTACCTTAGGAGCAGTACTTGTCTTATTAGGCGCAATTGTAATTTGTATATAATTTCTTCTTGTAAGGTGAATGAGACATTGAAGTTATTCAGCCAAAATTATCTCTTGTTTTGACTTGGTATCAGAGCAGAGATCCGATCCTGGACTCTGACTTATTGTTCTTTGATCCTTGACCCTTGTTCTTTGTGCTTGAATTTGTTCCTTGTCCTTTGATCATTCATCACCGTTGCCTCTTATATTTCCAAGTACTTTGTTGTTTTTCCTTCCGCTGCGTATTCACCATGGTGAAAGATCAAGACGTTTCGACCGTGATCAAGCAAGATGGAGATGGTGAGACTTCTCATGGTTCCAACCAAATTTCTGTCTCCGTTAAAGATGATTCAACTGGAAGTTATGGAGGTGTCAAGCTCAATGGCTCTAATTACCGAACCTGGAAGAAGATGATGGAGGCTCACCTTTGTGGAATCGATAAGGTGGGCTATGTTGATGGTTCGATTACTGAACCACCAATTGCAGCCAACAATTATTCAAAATGGAAGACTGCAAATGGCTCGGTAACCTCTATTCTTTACAAATCCATGACTGAAGATGTTTCACAGATGATTATGGGGTGTAATACAGCTGAAGAAATCTGGGATAGCCTTAAGGAGATCTACTTTAACGGAACGGATTTTGCCGAGGTTTATGAGTTGAGCACTCAAGCCTCCCATATGACACAAGATGGAAAACCAGTTGCCATGTATTTTGCAAAACTAAAGGGGATTTGGCAAGAAATTGATCAGATGCGTCCATGTCGCATGAAGTGCCCGAATGATGTCAAGATTTATAAGGAGGAGCAGGATCTCATGAGAGTTCATGTTTTTTTGGCTGGCCTAGATCCAATATTTGAGAATGCAAGGAGCGAGTTGCTTCGCCGGACTACCACACCAACCTTGCAGCAAGCCTTTGCTTATATTCGCAAAGATGAGACCCAGAGGGCTGGAACTAGAGTAGTTACTTCAGAAGTTGCAGGCCTTGCAATACAATCAAAGCCATCCAATCCCTCAAGTAATCGGTCACTCTCAGGCAATCGGCCTCCTTCTTCTCTGCGTCCCTCTCCTCAAGGTTCTCCTCCAGGGTTTTCCTCAAATCTGACTTGTAATTACTGCAAGAATCCAGGCCACATCAAAGCAAATTGTTACAGGCTAGTCGGTTTTCCAGCAGGCTACTTTGATAGGCCCCGACCTCAGGACAACAAACCCAAGGGAAAGGCTGCTGTTCACCTTGTTCAAGACCAAGATTACTATGCGGTGACAGAACCAGATTACACCAACTTTGCTGGTAAGGATACCGCATCCGTAAGTCGTGGTGGTAATGGTAAGCTTGGAGTTGCTTTAAAAATTTCTAGCTTTACTGGTGGCAATACTTGGATAATTGATTCTGGAGCATCTGACCATATGACCTATGATCGTAGTTTCTTTCTTTTTTCTCAATCCACCCTCTATTTCCTCTGTTGTCAATGCCAATGGTGATTCTTTTCCTGTTTTAGGAATAGGGTCAGTTCGTCTCACCCCTTCTTTGACACTACATGATGTTCTTTATGTCCAGGATCTCTCTCATCATCTTATATCTGTGCCTCAGCTTAATACTCAATCTCGGTGTTCTGTAACATTTTTTCCGTTGTATGTGATTTTTCAGGACCTCCTCACCAGGGAAATAATCGGCAGGGGTTATCTGAGGGGTCGACTATTTCATCTGGATTGCATGTTCGCCGGAATGAAGCCGGAGAAGGTAGTCCAAGCAGCGTTGATTTCGACTGGGGTTACTAATCAAGTTGAAGAATTATGGCTATGGCATCGGAGATTAGGGCATCCTTCCTTTAGTGTCATGAAGAAATCTATGTCATCCTTGTTTTTTGGCATTGATGAGTCTAAGTTGCATTGTGAGTCATGTGTCTTAGCTAAAAGTCATCGTACTAGTTATCCTTTGAGTACTACTAGGAGTTCTTTTCCTTTTGAGCTTATTCATTCTGATGTCTGGGGACCTTCCCGTGAGTCAACCTTGTCTGGCAAACATTGGTTTGTTTTGTTTATTGATGATTATACCCGTCTTACTTGGGTCGCCTTATTAAAACACAAATATGAAGTCTTCTCTGCTTTCCAAGAATTTTTTGCTCTTGTTCAAAATCAATTTGGAGCCAATATTAAAGTCTTTCGTTCTGATAATGGGGGGGGGGGGGGGGGGAGGGGAGTTTGTCAATTCTCAGTTTCACCAATTCTTTCAATCTCATGGGATCATTCATCAAACTACTTGCCCTCAAACCCCTGAACAAAATGGGGTGTCAGAAAGAAAGAATCGTCATGTTCTTGACATAGCCCGGTCTCTTCTATATATTTAGTGCTCATATGCCTAAGTATCTTTGGGGAGATGCAATTCTCACTGCTTGTCATCTTATCAATAGGCTACCTTCCTCTGTTCTCAATGGTAAAACCCCCTATGCTGCCCTTTCAAATCATGTGTCTGTCCCTTCATTTTCTAATCTCCCTGCTCGTGTCTTTGGGTGTGTTGTGTTTGTCCATGTTCCTAAGAATCAAAGGTCCAAACTCGATGCCAGGGCATTAAAGTGTGTTTTTGTGGGCTATGGTGTTAATCAGAAGGGCTACAAGTGTTTTCATCCTCCTACACATAAAGTTTTTGTTACCATGGACGTAACCTTTTATGAGGATGCATGTTATTTTTCTCCCATAAATCCTTCACTTCAGGGGGAGAAACACACTTTTTTGGAAGAGAAGTCTTGTGGGATTAAAATTCAGCCCATTGAAGCCTATGACACTCCTGCAGAAACAGAAAAGGCAATTGCCGAACAGAGCAATGCGAGTTCCGAAACAGAAAAGACAATTGCTTAATCATCTACCCTTCACCATGCAACTGCCGAACAGAGCATTGCGAGTTCCGAAACAGAAAAGGTAATTGCTGAATCGTCTACCCTTCGCCATGCAACTGCCGAACAGAGCATTGCGAGTTCCGAAACAGAAGAGACAATTGCCGAATCGTCTACCCTCCAAGAAGGCCAAGCTCCTCCACCCCTCTTAGATACAGATAACCCTTGTCAATCAATCCCTGAGGAGCGTCCAATCTTGAGGTTAGTGGTGTTTATTCTAACTCTGATATTGGTCATAGTGTGTATGTTTTGCCTCCTAGGTCCACCCGTGGTAAACCACCTCGTCAATATGAACCAAGTTTAGATGTTAAGTCTAAGTATGCCATAGCTAACTTTGTATCCACCCACCGATTATCCAAATCCCATGCTTCTTTTGTGAATCAAATATCCTCTGTATGTGTTCCCAGTAAAGTGCAGGATGCTCTCAAGGATCCCAAATGGTCTCAAGCGATGAATGAAGAGATGGGGGCATTGGAGAAGAATAATACTTGGGAGTTGGTGCCACCTCCACAAGGAAAGAGAGTCGTTGGATGTAGATGGGTGTACACTATCAAACACAATGCAGATGGTTCAGTGAACATGTATAAAGCAAGACTTGTTGCAAAGGGATATACTCAAACATATGGCGTGGATTATGAGGAGACCTTTGCTCTAGTAGCAAAGATTAACACTGTTCGAGTATTGATGTCTCTAGCAGCTAATCTAGATTGGCCCTTGCAACAATTTGATGTGAATAATGCCTTTTTACATGGAGAGCTATCTGAAGAAGTCTATATGGATCTACCACCAGGATATGAGGCAAGTACAGCAGGTAGATTTGTGTGTAAGTTAAATAAGTCCTTGTATGGACTCAAACAATCACCACGAGCTTGGTTTGGAAGATTCTCTCAAGCTATGCGTCGTTTTGGGTACAAGCAGAGCAACTCTGACCATACATTGTTTCTGAAACGCTATGAAGGTAAATTAACTGCCTTGATTATTTATGTTGATGATATGATAATTACTGGTGATAATTCAAAGGAGGTTGAAAGATTAAAAAATCTGCTTGCATCAGAGTTTGAGATGAAAGATCTTGGTTCTCTTAAATATTTTTTGGGGATTGAGGTCGCCAGGGGGAGTTCAGGAATTTTCTTGTGCCAGAGAAAATATGTGCTTGATTTGTTGACAGAGACAGGAATGCTAGGGTGTAGACCTGCTGATACTCCTATTGAGCAGAATCATAAACTGGCTGAGTACCTTAATCAAACTCTGACAGAGAAGGCTCGCTATCAGAGGTTAGTTGGCAGATTAATCTATCTCTCACATACTCGGCCATACATTGCATATGCAATTAGTATTGTGAGTCAATTCATGCATAATCCAAGTGAAACTCATATGGAAGCTGTGATCCGTATTCTGAGGTATTTAAAGTCTGCACCTGGAAAATGCTTGATGTTTTCAAAGCATAATCATCTGGATATTAGTGGTTATACCGATGCAGACTGGGCAGGTTGTGTTACAGATAGAAAATCCACTTCTTGTTACTTCACTTTTGTAGGTGGTAATCTTGTTACTTGGAGAAGTAAGAAACAAAAGGTTGTGGCCAGGTCAAGTGCTGAAGCAGAGTATAGAGGTATGACTCATGGAGTTTGTGAATTACTTTGGTTGAGAAATTTACTTCGTGATTTGGGATTTAAACCCAAACGAGCCATGGATTTGTATTGTGATAATAAGGCAGCGGTGGATATTGCTCACAACCCAGTTCAACATGACAGAACTAAGCATGTTGAGGTTGACAGACATTTCATTAAAGAGAAGCTCGATGCTAAGCTTATCTCTTTTCATTTTGTCCACTCAGAAGAACAATTAGCTGATGTTCTCACAAAGGCAGTATCGAGTGAGGCATTTCATGACTCACTTGACAAGTTGGGCATTCGTGATTTGTATGCGCCAACTTGAGGGGGAGTGTTGGCGTGAGTCATGCTTACCTTATTTATGTAGATATTCTGTAATATTCTGTGATATGTAATATTATGTAATATCTGTAGTATTATTAGGTTTACTACTTACCTTAAGAGTAGTACTTGTCTTATTAGGCGCAATTGTAATTTGTATATAATTTCTTCTTGTAAGGTGAATGAGACATTGAAGTTATTCAGCCAAAATTATCTCTTGTTTTGACTCATTGTTCTTGACATTCAACAATTGGTCAAGTCATTTTCTTCAATCAACTTTCAACATATACTAAGATAATCAAATTTTACGGCGGATGCTTTGGCTAACCTTGATCACTCTACTAGGGACGAACAACTTTGGGACAATTTTCTTCCCCTTGGTGTGTGTGTTAAGGGATTTCAACTATGACTCGTTTGGGTCAGGTTGTCCTAGAGATTTTTCTTTACAATTTTGTTGTTGTAGACTAGTCTTTTCAACCCTGGACCAATATAGTTGGGCTACTAGGCCTCTAAACTAGAATGTAGCCCAAAGTTGCTCAGTTCATCTTCCAGGCCTAGATTCAAACAGGAAAGCCCAGCAACTCGCCGTCAAAATTTGCCGTCAAATAAATTTGAAATCAGATCAGAGCAGACATTTTCACTCCTCCCAAATCCGACACCAAAAACCTCCTCTCCGTCACGACGAGCTCACACCCAAGACGGAGACACCTCCTCTCCTCTCTCTAATCACCTAAAGGCTAAAGCCCTAATCTTTTCTTCTTCCCCCAATTTCGGAGAATCTAGGGTTTCTCTGATGATCAGGAATTGGCGAAATTGAAGAAGGAAGAGGAGGAGTGAGTATGCGTTAGGAGTTGAATTGAAGTTACGATTTTGATGGAAGGGGGGAGGAGGATATCGGCGAGTCCGCGGCCGTGTAGTGGCCGGAGGGTGGTGGCGGCGAGGAAGCGACCCCGTATTGGCGGCGTGGACGGGTTCGTCAACAGCGTTAAGAAGCTTCAGCGACGCGAAATCAGCTCCAAGCGTGACCGTGCTTTCACTATGAGCGATGCCCAGGAGAGGTTTCGGAATATTCGTCTCCAGGTAAAGTAAATATAGTTGCTTTGATTTTAATGGAAGTGAAAGTTTGGGGCTTTTGATGGTTTGGGTGATTGGTTTGGTGGTTGGGGTTTTATGAAGAGGCTCTGGGTTTTGTGCTGGTTCGGATTTAATTCAGAAATAAATGATGGGGTTTTGCTGTTAATTAATCAGAACTAGGCTTATGTTGAAGTTAATTGTTTGTGTTTAATCTGGGCATGGACCTCTGTTCCTGTGCTGAGTAGCTTTAAATTCTAAGTGTTATGAACTTGTTACAGGCTCTACTTTAAGATTTGCTTTTAGAACTCATTTCGTGATTTTAATACCAATACTTGATTTCTGGGGAAGAATGCTGTATAATAAGGCTCAGATGCTAGGTTGCAGTAGGAAGTTGTAAGTTTGGAGATTGAAGTTAGAACTTGTATTCGTTTCTTTTAACAATCTTTAATGAAAATCTTAATGCACTTAAGCTCCAGTATTCTTGAAAATTGCTGTAAACTCTGATAGATATTGACTACCTATGCTTTCTTCTGTTTGATATATTGGTGACAAGCTTTTGATTGGTATTGTTGGTCTGTCTGTTTGAAGTATCTAAGTTCTGCTTGTGTTTGAATGCACAGGAGGAATATGATACCCATGATCCAAAAGGTCATTGTGCCATGGTTCTGCCTTTTCTGCGAAAGAGGTCGAAAATTATTGAAATTGTAGCAGCACGTGACATTGTGTTTGCTCTTGCGCAGTCTGGTGTTTGTGCAGCGTTTAGCCGAGGTAGTAGCTGTTCTATTTGGATTTTCAATGTTATAAGGATCTACTGAAATAAGTTTTTACTTCGAGAAGTTCATGGAGGGGAATATGAATATGTAGAACTTTTGTTGTTGGATGCAGAAACCAATCAGAGGATATGCTTTCTGAATGTCAGTCCCGACGAAGTTATAAGAAGCTTGTTTTATAATAAAAACAATGACTCACTTATCACAGTTTCAGTTTATGCTTCAGACAATTTCAGTTCTTTGAAATGTAGAAGCACAAGGATTGAGTAAGTGAATACCTCCACCCCTCTGCCCCCAACAAACAAACACAGACACACACATAACCCACCATAAACAACAATGTAGTTAACCCAATTTACATCAGTTTCTTTGATTGCTTGCTAAAGACACTGTCAAACTGTATGTTCCAGATACATACGAAGGGGTAAACCAGATGCTGGCTTTGCTCTTTTTGAGTCTGAGTCACTAAAGTGGCCTGGATTTGTAGAGTTCGATGATGTAAATGGGAAGGTTCTCACTTACTCTGCACAAGATAGGTAAGTATTTCATCTTTCTAGTATGGTTCTCTTGGTCATCTTCTTGTTCTTGATTTATCTAATTTTTGTTTTCCATTTTGATCAGTATATACAAGGTGTTTGATCTTAAAAACTATACAATGTTGTACTCCATATCAGATAAACATGTCCAAGAAATTAAGATTAGGTAAGCTTTCTTCACATTCTCAATCACAGACTCATACAGCAATGGTTGTTTTTGCCTTTAGCCTTGGTTCTTTTGTTATTTCATAGCAGGCACTTATCTCTCTCTTTTTTTTGGTTTGTTTTCTTGCTGCAGTCCGGGGATCATGTTGTTAATTTTCAATAAAGCTAGTAGCCATGTTCCTCTCAAGATTCTTTCTATAGAGGATGGTAGTGTTCTCAAATCCTTCAACCATCTACTTCATCGGAATAAGAAGGTAGATTTCATTGAACAGTTCAATGAAAAGCTTCTTGTAAAACAAGAAAATGAGAACCTCCAGATTCTTGATGTGAGTATCTTTTTTGATATCTTGAAGAAGTAATATTTTGTGTTCATTTGGTTTGTTACACTTGATCGTCTGAGTCTGACTGGTATTATCTGTATTCTGTAGGTTCGCAATTCTGAGATGACAGAAGTTAGCAAAAGTGAATTCATGACACCATCGGCTTTTATATTTCTGTACGAGAATCAGTTATTTTTAACGTTTCGTAATCGTACTGTGGCTGTTTGGAACTTTCGAGGGGAGCTTGTGACTTCGTTTGAGGATCATCTTTTGTGGCATCCCGACTGCAATACTAATAACATATATATTACTAGTGACCAGGATCTTATTATTTCTTACTGCAAGGCTGATTCTGATGATCCATTAGCTGAAGGAAATGGTAATTTTGGCTTGTACCTATACAGGATGATCACCTTTTATAGTTATACATCATGGACATTCTTCTCCATGAACTATATGCAAGTTGGTTTGCTTTGAGGTTGATGTTTTTGGCTTTGATGACCTGCTTTGCATATAGTACGAGTAGAATGTCCTGAAGTTCTAGTCTTTTTATAGTAGAAGTGCTGTATCTTTGTTATTCTAGGCAGAGGATTTTATAATGTTCACTACGGTCCTTCAGTAGGCTCAAAGTTGTTCTTGAAAATGGGGGTGGCAGGTGCACCCAGTCTGGGGATACCACCTCCACGGATCTAATTGCATGGTTCTCTTTTGAATGTTTATCCCTTTATGTGAAAAATGTGTTGGATTTGCTTGGATGTCTAACTGTGTTGCACTCTATTTGCAGCAGGATCCATCAATATCAGCAACATTTTGACAGGGAAATGCCTTGCTAAAATAAAAGCCAGCAAGAATGTGGAAAATGAATGCAGTTGTAGTGGTGACTGTTGTGGAAGCAGTTGCAGTTCCAAGAAGCGTGCCCAGTCATCCAGAATTAGAAGTACAGTCGCAGAAGCCTTGGAAGATATTACTGCTCTCTTCTACGATGAAGAGCGCAACGAGATCTATACCGGCAATAGGCTCGGTCTAGTTCATGTATGGTCTAATTAAGGGTTTCTTCAGTTTGTTCACTACATGAGGTCCTGAGTCTGTACCTAGCAGCAACAGAGTCCTCACTTAGCTGTGTCCGTCCATTAGATTCATTGTTGTGTTGGTCTTGTAGATGGTTGAATTCATTGATGCCCCACTGCAACAACCACTTCCTGGAACTGTACCCTCAATTGCTCTTGTACCATTAATCCCTTTGTTTACCTAAATCAGAATTCCTTGTATCTGTGCCCAGGTTGAGAACGTATTTGTAACTTTTCATGGTCGTGTAATATATCGAGATGAATTTGCTTCTGTAAGAGTGTCAAGTTGGAATTATACTCCGTCCTATGTTTCAACATTTCTTGGTGGAATTACTGGTTACGTGACCAAGCCTTCCTATGGGTTTAGTCTTGTTTTTCTATCTGTCTAGGGTGGTAAGTGGTGAAACCAATAAGAACTACCTATCCATGGATCAGATTTTGATTCAGATCTGGATTTGGTTCGGATTCATTATTAATGGACGGTTTTAGATTTGTTAATTTGATCCATTAATGATTCGGATTTGTTAATTTAACGGCCTGAAAAGGGCCTACACTATCCCGCCTGGATTCAATTCATCAATTTAGTGACAATTGCATTGTAAAACTTGGAAGGCAACCTAAGGCAGTTCTTTAGCTTTCAAAACAACTGCTACAGCAGACTGTCATAAAAAAAAATCTACTACAATAGACTTTACAAAGAAAACTGCCTGTTTCTTCTTTACCTCCTCAGACGCATTTGTTTGGTTTAACTCTCTCTCCTCGCTATGAAAGGTTCAGCAATGTTCGCCTCCAAGTACTACTAGTACTATTTCTCCAGAAGATTTGCTCCGTAATATTCAAACTTTAAAGATTTTTCGAAGAAAGATAATTAAATTAGATGCTTTACGCAACCAGAATTTACGCGTCAAAAACAATGCTTTCAAAGTCTCCATTGAAACCTATCGGTCCAAATTCAGTGATGAAACAAAGAAAAGCAAACTAAACAAATATTGACAAGTCACCCTTGACTCAAGACTTGGGAGTCGTCGGTTTCTGGAATCTAAACACGTGTACACAGATCCAATTGTCACAGCTAATAATAATTCAAAAAGTAAGGAAATGAAAGCCAAATTTTGTCATTGCATGCTGCAATTAGGCAGCATGTTTCATAACGTAAACCTAGAATTTTTGTATAAATGTAAGACCCTTAATCAGATTGGTATCCCATAAAATTAAATGGCCTTCTCGGTTCTCCACTTGTTTGGCCTTTACCTTGTCGTCCAACCATTTTGTGTAGCTGCTGCTGCTGCTGATCAAACTGCAAATATAAGCTTGGGGTCGTCCCTAACTGCATCAGACAACTCTAAATCGTGGCATTCTCCCTCCGGGGAATTTGCGTTTGGATTTCGCCGGATTGGTGATCAGGACCTCTTCTTGCTTGCCATATGGTATGACAAGATACCAGAAAAGACTATTGTTTGGTACGCAAATGGAGACAATCCAGCACCAAAAGGATCCAAAGTGGAGCTCACAAAGGATGGTCATTTCAGGCTCACTAGCCCTCGGAAAGAAGAAATCTGGTCCCAGCCTGTTATTAGTGGAGTTGCTAATTATGCTGCCATGCTTGACTCAGGCAACTTTGTTCTTTCAAACCAGAATTCATCAGCTCCTTTATGGCAGAGCTTCAAAGACCCCAGAGACACCATTTTACCAACCCAAGTTTTGGAAATTGGAGAAAAGCTATCTTCCAGGCAGACTGCCACCAACTACTCAAAGGGCCAGTTTCAACTCCAATTTAAACAAGCCGGTACTCTTGAGCTGTATCTCATAGCCTTGCCTACAGAGCAAGCATATTCATCATACTACATAAGCAAAACATCGGATGCAGCTGATCCAATGAACTCTGGTTATCAGCTAGCCTTCAATGAGTCAGGTCAAGTCAATGTTGTTCTGAGGAATGGAAATATAGTAACCCTCTCAAACAAAACAGCATCCCCATCAAGAGATTACTATTTCAGAGCAACACTAGATTCCGATGGGCTTTTTACCCAATACGCTCATTCGAAGTCCCCAAAAAATGGGAATTGGACACCCTGGATTTCTCTGTGGTCTATCCCAGAAAATATTTGCTCGGATTCAACTGGAAACGAGGGCGGCGGGCCATGTGGATATAACCACTACAAGAAAAAACATATTTAACAACATGCAATTCACGTTGTCAATAACTTTTGACAACGTTTGCCGCATGTTGTAGATGCCAAAGTCATTAAAAGTCCCCGAGTCCTTAACATCGAGCTTTGAACGTTGTCGAAAAGAGGCGAAGCATGTTGTTGTAATTATTCAACAATGAGCTATGCACGTTGTCATAAATTTTCGATAACGTTTCAAGCGCATGTTGTAAGTTTTAACAACATTCTCTGCACGTTGTCATAAATTTTAGACAGCATACACGGTACGTTGTCATATTAATGGATACGTTGTTATAAAATTTCAGTACATACTATTGCACCCAATTTGCTGGGTTATGCTTTCCTGTACCTCTAAACATTCACCATTACTTAAACTCATTCACATGCCAATATTAGTACACACTAACCATGTATGAAAAATTTACATTTCATTAGGAGTGCCACATTCTCTTATACATATGTTCTTTACAAAACAAGCATGACAAAGTACTGGATTCTTTGTTCATCAGCATTGACAAAACATGCATGGTACTCCCTCACCTACATAAATTCTCTAGTAAAGCAAAATGTACCTGCTACTTCAACTACTAAGGGAGCATTTTAATGGAGCTTTTGGGCCATGCAAGAGTGCTTCCTACAGCTTCACCAAGTTGTTTGGCATCCATGGTTGCTCTATACACTTCCATAGTCTGATACTCATCAAACACCACGTCAACCCAAACCTTCCAACAATCTCGTCCAAGAGGCACACAATGAACTTTTGTACTTGGATTTGTTGAAGAGATCTTCCCTTCAGCCACCACTTCATCTTCTTCATAATTGTTCCAATTCAAAAGTGCACATCTTCTATTTTCAAGATCATTGCTTGGAGCATTGATTGGTCTACTTGATTGTTGTGACTACAAATATAAGAAATTAAGAGAGAGAAATATTGGTTTAAACATCTAACTGTAATATTGCTCACACAGTTTCTGGAAGTAATAGCTATTGTATCAGTAGATTAAGAGGATAAAACTTAAAACTGAACATGTACCGTACAGTACCTAGTTGCTTACCAAGAGCAATTCTATTTTATTCTTCAAAGCATAGCCCTACTCTAAAATGATAATTAGACTGTAATGACTAATGATTGTTGTCCAGGAACCTCAAAGCAGAAATTCCTCTCTTGTTATAGCATGACAATAGGTGAATTTTGTTTCACCTAAAATTCATAAATCTTACCAATTATAGCAGAGATTACATACCTGAGAAGTAGTTGCATGTGCATTTATCATTTTCTCTAAGTTTATGTTCTGTTGAGAAGGTCCCTGAATTTAGTTCAAGACACATTAGATTATGCTTCTTCATTCCCAATGGATTTGTTAAGCACAAGCCAGAAACTGCATATCAGATCTATCTTAATTCGTAGTTCACAACATGACCACAGGTCCACAAGTAAAGTAATACCTATAGTCATATGCAGTAAGTCTTGCAACTGAACAACTCATCGCATACCAGAACTCGTTTTTTTTTATTTTAACTCAAAAACACAGTAGTTTCACATTTCCAACTTGAAGATGATATCCCATAAAAAAAAAAAGGAAAAAAAAAAACTTGAAGATGGTATGAAGGCATATCGAATACCAGACTATTCCGCCCACTCATGTTTAATACATAATTTTGTATACCACGTACCAACTACTATCAGATCAATAACTTGATCCCCTAAACAATATAAGTCATATTTTAATAGTAAACTACAATGTCATACACAATTATGTAGCAGAAGATGTCAATGGCTATTTGCAGTCGAGAATACAGGAGCTTTTGAGATGAAGTGTACAAATGAATTCAATTGCAAGAGGTGGTATAGAATCGTTCTAGATAATTGGCAGTTTCTGTGTTTTGTTTCAGAATCCGAAGAGTAATAATGCATTCAAGTTTCAAGAGCAGATTTGTACCTCCTGAGTGGCCTCTTAATAGAAGTTCTGTAACAGATCATGAATGATGCAATACCATGTGTCCAAAAAGCATTTAATAGAAGGAGAAATTTACCCGAAACTCAGGACCAAGTTTGTATTTCACAAAGTTGTCCCATTCTATCTGAGATTTCACATTTGCTGGCTTGACCTTGTCAATTGCACGTTTCTTGGTAGGAAAATCCACAACCAGGCAACTTAAGGCATCACAGAAGGTTGAGACAGAAGGTTTAATCCAAGAGATGCTTACCTCAATTCAGAGATCCTTTGCAAGTTTTGCCTCACTTATTTTATTGATTATAAAATTCTAAACTCTCATCCTAAACGAGCATGAGACATAACTCCCATTATAACATTTACGCCCATACAAGTGAGAAGTGAGATGTGATACCATATGTGTCAAGAAAACCAGATGCCTTGTTTTTTCATAAATGTTGCAAAGGGAGATAAATGCAAACAATCTTTCATTAATACATCAGAATCACTGAAAAATGAGGAAGGAGAAACTCAAGATAAACTGACGGAATTTAGAAAAAGCCTTGACAGTTTAATTGGAATGATAGTCTGATCGCCTTTGCTAGATAGTATCAGCAGTTTGCTGTGGGATTTATTGTATCTTTATTTACTTGTTGTAGTGTATGGCACTTTGGTTGCTTTTGATAAAGAAATAAAATGGATTGTAAAATTGCACGAATGAAAAGAGAAAAAAAAAAGGATAATAAGTCGATATATGTAGACTATAAAAAAATCTCATCATAGATGAAAAACAGGATAAAAAAAAAGTGCAGTGAATGAGTACCTACACTGAGAAAAGAATGAAGCTCGGAAGGAAAAAACAAATTAATCAACTCAAGAGCATTAGATTGTTCAGTAGACTGTAGTAGACAAATAGCACTGAGACAAATGGCTGCTAACAATAATCAAAATAAACATAAGATAAGAGCACTGGCACCTGACAAAAATAATGATGTCAAAGAAAATTTCAACATGACAGATGACAAACCTTATTTTCTTGGTCACGATCAAGCTTCAAGAATATAATATCGTGATATTTCTGTGACAATTCTATATATTTTGGAGCTATAATCATTCAAGGACCACACCTGCAGATGAAGATCAAAGGAAGGAATGACAAATCAAGAGTAACTAATCTTAAGATATTAAGATATACCAAGAAGCATGAGCCGGGTGAGAAACCAAAACAGATTTAGTCATTATAGCAAAGTGGTGCAGGTAATGCAATTGCAGCCTAGGTCCAAGTTATGGTTTCGGTTAGCTAAATTCATGTCCAGTTTCAACTTCATGTTTAATTCTTCTGGCTTTTAAGAATCAATGAAAGATTAAAATGCTACTTTGTTAAAGCCACCGTGTTCTTCCCCCTCTTGACCCTACAAGCAGAAATTGCAGTCCTCACTAAACAATGAATTGAATCGAAAGGAGAAGCTAAAGGCAAATTCTCACACTAAACTTAGCCTATTCCAATTTGCCTCATATATTTTTGAAACTAAACAATTTGCAGAACTATAAATGTCAAAATTCCGTGCTATTCTACTCTACCTATTTTCTCAAAATGCAGAAAACTAGTCATAGATTGCAGCTAACTAAACTTTCTTAATCAATTGCAGATACAATAAGAGAAGCCCATTCAATTCCACAAAGCCATATACTCAATTGCCCATTCAATTCCACAAAGCCATATACTCAATTTCCCATTCAATTGAGTATATGGCTATGTGGAATTTCCGAAAATTTTCGAACCAAACACTACCATGAACGAACAATAAGTCAAAAAAAAGTACCTGTAATCAGAATCGGAGAAGCATTGCAGGAATCGAAGGGAGCTGATCTTGAGAAAGAGCTTGAGCTTGAGCTTCAGAAGGGAACCAAAGACAGAGAAGCTGAGCTGAGCTGAGAGACGCTGCGAGTGAGAGAGAGAGAGAGAGAGAGAGATCTGAGCTTTTGAGAGAATTTGAAATTGAAAACTGAGAATGAAGAGCGATTGGTACCTGGAGACGAGTTGATGGCGGGAGGGAAGGACTGCTTGAAGTCTGAAACGACTAGGTGGCTCCGAGCCCGTCGAACATTATGAAGGTCACCGTCGACTGAGGCGAGAGCTTTTGGTGGCGGGAAATGAGTTTTGGCTTCGACTAGGGCGTTTAGTGGCTTTGTAAAAGGTAGGTCAACCAAATTTCAAATTTCTCCTAAAATTTAGAATAAAACGGACAGCTCCCCTCACCAATTTTTTTTTTTTTATCTCAAAGTTTTGACAGCGTTCGCCACATGTTGTCATTCTGAAAAATTTTCAACAACGTGCACACCTGCTTGTTGATAACTTAATTGACAACTTGCAGATAACAACACACAAAGTAGATTGTTGATAACCAAATTAATAACGTGCAAATGACGCGTGTGGTATTAAATGATTTACTACAACGCACATTATTTGCTCGTTGTCGAATACTGTAAGTAACAACGAACATTTAGAGCATGTTGTTATTGTGATGTTGTGGTAGACTACTTTTCTTGTAGTGAACAGTTACTGCAGACTTGATGCAAACACAAGGCCAATTTGTGAATGCGTTCCTGGCTTTTCTCCTTTAGATCCCGAATATAAGTTGCGCGGCTGCAAACAAGACAGGATAAACAGTTGTGAACCACAAGATGTGTATGTGATCCGTGAGCTACAAAGTACTTTCTGGCCCACTTCTGTAAACTATGAAGATTTGCGGGGACTCAGTGAAGATAATTGTAGCAGAAACTGCCTCGACGATTGTAACTGTGTCGTGGCTGTTATATTCGATGGGGGCTGCAAGAAGAAGAAACTGCCACTCTCGAATGGAAAGGTAGACTGGAATATGTACGGCAAGGCTCTCGTCAAAGTACCAAAATCTGCTGATGCTTTTGAGAATCCTGCATCTCGAGATTCAAGCGCAGAAAAGAAAGATCAGAAAACTCTCGTCTTAGTAGGAGTACTCCTTCTAGGTAGCTCTGTGTTTCTCAACTTCTTATTTGTTGCAGCAATTGCTTTGCTTATTTTCTACACATACCGAAAAACACATGGGGTTATCACTAGCACATCAAGTATTATGGACGGAAATCTACGCGCTTTTACTTACAAAGAGCTCGAAGAAGCCACAGATGGTTTCAGAGAACAACTTGGAAGAGGGGCTTTTGGCACTGTGTACAAGGGAATCATATCATCTATAAGCTCAACAAACTATGTGGCAATCAAGAAGTTGGACAAGGTGGCACAACAAGGTGAAAAGGAATTCAAAGCAGAAGCGAGTGCAATAGCCAAGACCCATCACAAAAACCTCGTCAGATTGCTCGGCTTTTGTGATGAAGGGGAAAATAAACTCCTAGTCTATGAGTTTATGAGCAATGGAACACTGGCTAGCTTTCTGTTTGGGATTTCAAGGCCTGATTGGAACAAACGGATCCAAATTGCGTTTGGTATTGCCAGAGGGCTAATGTACTTACACGAGGAGTGTAGCACTCAGATCATCCACTGTGATATCAAACCCCCCAACATACTTCTCGATGATTCATTTACAGCAAGGATTTCGGATTTCGGATTGGCAAAGCTTCTGCTAAGTGATCAAACTCTGACTCATACAGTCATTAGAGGGACCAGAGGGTATGTTGCACCAGAATGGTTCAGAAATACTCCAGTTACTGCAAAGGTTGATGTTTACAGTTATGGGGTGATGCTGTTGGAGATTATCTGTTGCAGGAGGAGCCTCGAAATGGAAAGGGAAAATGAAGAAGAGGTGATACTAACTGACTGGGTTTACGATTGCTACACGCAAAGGAGATTAAACAAGATGATCGAGGATGATGAGGAGGCCAGAAATGACATGAAAAGGTTGGAGAGGCTAGTAATGGTGGCAATTTGGTGCATACAAGAGGATCCATCTTTGAGACCCACCATGAAGAAGGTTACACAAATGCTCGAAGGAGTGGTTGATGTATCTGTACCTCCAAGTCCTTCTCCTTTTAGTTCAATTTGCTGAAACTTACTGTATTTCTTCACTACTGATTAAGTAAGGTCTGTATAAGTTTAACAATTCATTCTACAAGTTTATGTTGCGCCAACGGCTAATCAAAGTAGCTGGTCTTTCGAGATCAAAATATTAATTCAACAGTTTTTACAATTTATGTACACAGCCTAATTCTAAAATTGAACATTTTCTTTCCCCTTTAATTTAAGGTGATCAGAAGTTTTTACTGAAAATCTGCATGTGATTAATGGTTCAATTAATGGTTCTTCCTTTTCTGCAAAAGAGGTCAAAAATTATTGAAATAACATTGTGTTTGCTCTTGTACAATTTGGTCTTTGTGCAGCATCGATCTAGCCGAGGTAGTAGCTCTTCTATTTGGATTTTCAATGTTATAAATTAAATAAGGCTTTTACTTCTAGTAGTTAATGTAGGGATATATCAATATGTAATGCGCTTATTGTTGGATGCAGATACCAATCATGGCACGTTTACTTAATTGGAATGGAAAATAATCATGAATCGGAGACAAGTGGAATTGGAGAAGAAATGAATCGGTATTGATTCCGGAGGATTTATTCCTAAACCCATCTCCCCCCTTCGTAATCAAATTCCTAAGTATTCAGGAATCGATTCCTGATAAAGATGTGGGACCTACATCCATTCCAATTCCTTCATGTGTTAGTAAACGCATGAATTATTTTATCCGGAATCATTCCGATTCCTTTATGTGTTAGTAAACAAATGAATGTTTTTACTCCGTAATCATTCCCTCCCATTCCAAGTAAGTAAACGTGCCCTCAGAGTATTTGCTTTCTGAATGTCAGTCCCGATGAAGTTATAAGAAGCTTGTTTCATAATAAAATAATTAGGGTTGGGTTCGGTTCGGTACCGGACCTTGAAGCCCAATACCACGTACCGAACCGAACATTGTTGGTACACAAAATGGGCTACCAATTACCAGCCAAAAAGTTGGTATACCAACTTGTCGGTATACCGAGATAGCCGGTTGGTATCGGTTGGTTGGGCCTCCAACCGACTTTAAGATTGGGCCAGCTTTCAGCTCCGGCCCAACTGCAATTGTAAAAGCCCAAACGGTCAAACCTGTCCAGCAAATGAAAAACTGCAATAATCATATGAATTTAAAGGCCCAACCATAAGCAAATCTGCAAATGAAAAATAAGCAAAGTTCAACACTTCATCTCATCATCACTTCAGTTCAACCATGAGCAAATAAAGCAATACAAACTTTAATTCATCTTCATCTCATCATCACTTCAGTACAACCATGAGCAAATAAAGCAATACAAACTTCAGTTCATCTTCATCTCATCATCACTTCAGTACAACCATGAGCAAATAAAGCAATACATCAACTTCAGTTCATCTCATCATCACTTCATAGTTCATACAATTTCTAATTCAAACACTCATAGTTCACACTTCACACAAATGAATGAAATGATACGTTGCTCCAGGTCTAAGCCGGCCTTGATTAGATGATTGCTTGAATTTCTGAGATTGGAACATGTCACGCCCCGAATTTTGAATAATAAATTCAAATCCGAAACATGAATTAAACCACTTAATCAAATAAACGTTCTGAAATTTTTTTCTCAAAACAACCTCAGCACATGATACACAAACTCCAAATCTCAAAACTTCGAGTTCATTATTACAATTCACTCTCACAAGCAATATTGTAAAGCTCTAAATGAGCATATAACACACCTCACAGACTCACTAAGTAATTTAGATTGCCACAATTGCAGTCACTCTACGCAGCTCGATCTCCATCCTGATTCTCTTGACCTGTAGTAGTACCCGCTACACAATTTGAATAGTGTACCGGGATTGCAACAACACCAAACCCGGTAAGCTTTTGATAGCTCGTATGAGTAAACAAGAAAGAACTGTTGATTTTTAAATTACAATTCTTATAACTCAACAACCACCACACAATCACAAAGTAACTCCAAGACACCACAACATAAATGAAAGGATACTCTTGAGACTCTCTTTTAAAAACTCAAACTTAAAAGACTCAAATATCCTCAACATTTCTAACAGGAAGTAACCACTCGTCCGGCCAAAGACGTGATTACCTATGTCCTGCCTAGGTCACCGTCTGTGACATCTGATTTTGGACCAGTCTGGTCATAATCAGAAAAGTAATCACTCGTCCGTGCCAAAAGACGTGATTACCTATTCCCCACTTTGGTCACCACCGGTACCTGTGACATCTGATTTCAGACCCGTCTGGTCATAAATCAGACAAGTAACCACTCGTCTGGCCAAAGACGTGATTACCTATCTCCTACCTTGGTACAAGGACCAATACATTTAAAACGAGACACACTTGACTCAAAAATGTAACCTCAAACTCACACAACTCCAACCATACATATTATTTCACAACTCACATAATACATATTATTTCACGTAAATAATATATATACATAGACATTCACACAGGAATGCCTATTAATATCAACTATAGATCACACGATTGCAACAATTAAAGCAATTAAATGCATTGGGTTCGTAATATGAACCACGTGAGGTTTACTCACCTGTAATCCAGCTGCGTCTTCTTAACAGCTCAACAACAATTTCACAAATTGTCCGCCAAATAAATCCATCGATCACCTAATCCAATAATGATCTCAACTTAGCCAACAACTCAAAAACATACTTAAACGACAATCCAACGATCGGATCGAAATTAAATGATGATCCAACGGTCAGATCCTCACGGATCGCCATTAAAGTCATCCTCCAAAATTATCACGAAGATCCAACGGTCAGATCTTCCTGAATTGTCCTTACTAACATCTTTACCAATTTATACGAAAATCCGACGGACGGATTCTCACGAATCGCCTCCCTAATCACTGTTTAGCAATTATACGAAGATCCAACGGTCGGATCTTCGCCCATGACCACACAAAGCCACTGGGACAGTCGTAAGACCAACATATCAAAACTACAAGTCCATCAGACGGTCCGATCTTCACAGATCACAAATCGAACGATCGAAATCGATCGAAATCGTAAAATTCATAACTTAATCATACGATATCCAAAAATTGCGTATAATATATCGACAAGATCGTATTGAAATATAGAATCTAAAAATGTATAGAAACCATATTTTTGACCCCTGGAGGTGGCTGGAAATGGCCGCTGGAGTTAGTGGCAGAGCCGCCGCCGACCGCCGCCAATGGTGTCGGGGCCGGGCTGCCCTTCTTCATCTCATCATGCCTAATGATTTTCCTAACTAGCATGTAAGCTGAAAATGACCGGAAGGGATAGAAATTACCTCGAACCAGTCGGTTGGCCGGAAAAAACCCAGAAACCGGCGAGCTCCTAGTTCGACGTAAAAACTGCAACTTCAGGCCTCGATCCCTTCTGGAAAGTTGTTAATATCCTCACTCTGAGTTCACCAGTCCAAGAAACACTCAAAACGACGTCCTGTAGCTCTAGATATATCGATCGAAAGCTTCGGTGGTCGGAAAAATTCCAGAATCCGGCAGGTGCTCCGATCCACGTAAAAACTTCCACAAATCGCTTCGATTATTTCTGGAGATTTGTTCATAAACTCAAGGTGAGTTTACCAGTTCAAGAATCACCCAAAACGATGGTCTAAAGCTAGAGATATAGAGATTGATAGCTCGGTTTTCGATTTTGATCGGGTCTGGCTTCCAGCCGCCACCACGAGTAGCGCCGCCGTGCAAGGCTACTTCTGGGAGCTTCAGGAGGTTGAGGCGAGCTCGTGGATGGAGTTTGGTGAGGAGTGGTGACTGGTAGCTTGAGATATCAAGCTTGAAATCAAAACGGGGGTAAACCGGCCTCGTGCTCCACCGCCGTGTACGGCCCACGAGACGGCGAAAGGCTGTTACCGGCAGCTGCGAAAGGAAGAGGCGAAGCTGTGGAACGTGGTCTGGGGTCGATCGAAGGCCTGTGGAGCGAGAACAAGCTTGGAGAAAATCTTCAGATTTTTCTGGTGTTGTTTCGGCAGAAAGAGAGAACGAGAGAGAAATGAATTTTTTTCTTCTTCCTCCAAAGCTGGTATACCACCAATCCTATACAAATGTATAATAAAAAGCAAACTAGTGTCGCACTACTTTACTTATTGCTTGAAACACAAAGCACGCCTCCATTTTTTTTTAACAAAGTGATTGCCACTACTTTGTGTTAAAACCAGAAATATAGGATTTGATTATTGTAGGGGAAATTTGATTAATCCTTGCTACAACAATAACAATTGAGATTTGACGTAAAATTATTCTCCACCAACTCGAAATGAATACTTCATTGAATAAAACTGCCGCCAAGTATTGCTCGATTGAAAATCGAGGTTATTACAGAACAACACCTGAAAAGCACAGTAAGAAAAACAAACTTAAAATTTCAGAACATAACAATTCACAGGTACATGACTATATTTTCTTCAGTCTTAATTCTACCTACAGCCATCACACATAGATAGTGAGTACTGACATTACTCAAAACTACTAATTCTACCTTATTCTCAAGATGAGATGTATCTATTACTCATAAATCAAACCTACCACAATTGCTGCAAATCAAATCTACAAAGAATTATCAATTATGCATAGTACGAATTAATGAATTATACTTTCATTTGTACAGTGACTTTGCCTTCGTCTCCCTCAAAGTCTCAAACACTCAAACTCAGTCCTTGGTCCTCCTGTTCCTGCAAGCACAGAAGGGAAACCATGAAAACCCAGAACATATTGGTAAAGAAAGAGCAACAAATCACAGGTTAAGAACTCATAGATACCACTTGAGATTAACGGCAACAGAGACCCATTCCACTTGAGATCCACAGCAGCAAGATGCAAAGCAGCAAAAGCATTAGAGTCTTAGAGATTACTCAATTTAGAACATGAATCAAATGAATCCATGCGCTTCTAGCTAAAATTGAAACAAAAATCGAATGAGTCTCAGGGAAAACTCACCGGTCGTAAGACATGAATCTCTTATCTCTGGGTTCGATTCTTGGATAGTTCGAACATCGATCATCACTTCAAAGGGCTGAAGGAGAGGTCGAGAGTGAAGGAATGGATGGATTTCAAAACTTTTTAATTAGTGCGGAATTAGTTTAACCATTAAACTACTAACTAAACATAAAATCCATTCCTTTAACCCATGATCTTGGCTTATTGTGATATGTATATAAACATAGCATGCATAGTAAGGAAGAACAAAGAAGGAGTTTATGTTCTACTCACCCTTGGAGCGTGATTTTAATCCGATCCAAGTGAACCACCAAAGTTCCTCTCCTTGATCTCTCCTTGTGTGTGTTTCCTCCACCTTGAAGCACCTTGGATTAAGAACTCCTTCTTGTACTCCTTCTTGTGCTTGTAATCTTCTCTTTGATGTAACAAGTAAAGCCACAAAAGGATATGGCCTCTAAGGATCTTCACCAAGTGAATCAAGAGATGAAGAAAGATGAAAGAAAAGAAGAAATTATGCAAATGTTCTTCTTTCCTTTAATTTTGTAATGGACCAAGAAAGAACTCTTTCTCTCTCTCTATCTCAAATCTGAAAATAATAGTGTGGAGACACTCTTATTCTCTTTGTCCATGCTTTCACTTTTATATAATAGGAAATAACTCCAATTACTAAAAGAAAATATTGACTTTCATAAAGCCAATATTTTGGCTGGTCCATACTTGTTATTGGGCACTAAAAATGTGTCTTGGGCTTTCATTTAAATCTCATTTAGTGAAGCCCAAGTCCACACGAAAAGCCCGACAATCGTTTAGGCCCAATAGGTTCGGTTTTACCCGAAAAACCTAATTATGTCCAAATAATAAATCTAATTAATTATTTGGTCATAACCAACTCTTGTTTAATCTTCTTCATATACAATCTCAAGGATCCACTTATATGGTGTGCGATCTCTTAGGTTCTAACTAACAAGGCAGTGAAGTTTATAGAAACCATTCTATTTTGTTTACGAATCAAAAACTCCATTTTTGATTCTCCCTTGTTATTAGGATTATAAATGTTTATTAATCCTCGGGGACTTCACAAGTCATGAGTGACGTCTTGCAACATATCATGACTACCCTAGTTAATGTAGAATGACAAAGAACCTATTCAATTGGAATTACAATACAATACGGTCCTTCTCTAACACTATGTTCTAAATCACATCATCGGGGTATGGAATTGATATGTCAATCCCCTAATGTGATTTTCATTCTTATGTGATTCTTAGAATGTGATTAAAAACTCCTTTTTAATCTCATTCAATGCTTTGGCCAAAGACTCATTGAATCACATCTTTGAACATACACCTTATTTACTTAAGGATAGAGATTCCTTATTGTACACTCACATGTCTCCATGACCGAATTGATTATACCAATGAATGCATCTATTATATCCATTAAGGGACACAATGTTATTGCATCATCAAGAGATAATCCATTCACTCATAAGACAACTATGGTGTCTCAGGTCAAAGGACTAATTTGTATTATTGCAATTTAGAGTTCAAGTTTGACATGTAAGTAAGACTCCATACAAGAACTCTAATGATCGCGTTCAGTGTACTCTTTAAGTTAAGAGCACCCACATACTTGTATTAGTGTCTCTACACAAATGACAAGAGACATATCATCCTCCATATTGAGCATACATAGTATGTGCTAGTCTTTCCGGATTATCAATGTCCAAGTGATAATCCTATGACTAGGAACCTTTTAGGATAAGAGTGTGAAAGAGTAAAGGTCTCACACATCTAACTCTTTAGATTACTTTCTCTTTAACTCATATTCCTTGGACATTGTTCAATCAAATATTAAATATAAGCAATGAACAATAAACTTGCCCTTTTGATTAATAATAATTACATCAAAATGATTGTTTTAGGACATAATTCCTTCAATCTCCCACTTGTACTAAACCCAATCACCCATGAAACGTACACCCATCTTCTCAAGATGTTGTTCTAGCTTTGCTTGTGATAAAGGCTTAGTGAATGAATCCGATATGTTATCAACAGATGCTACTTTGAGAATGTTAACGTCTCCACGATTAACAATCTCCCTTATGATATGGAAACGTCTTTCGATGTGTTTGGATTTTTGATGAGACCTTGGTTCCTTGGCTTGAGCAATTGCCCCATTGTTGTCACAGTAAAGTGGAATCGGTGACTCAATGGTAGGAACCACATCAAGTTCATTGATGAACTTTTTCATCCAAACTGCTTCCTTTGCAGCCTCTGCAGCTGCAATGTATTCTGCCTCAGTAGTGGAATCTGCAGTAACGCTTTGTTTGCAGCTTCTCCAATTTACTGCACCTCCATTCAAGGTGAAGACAAACCCTGATGTGGATTTTCTGTCATTCACATCAGATTGAAAATCTGAGTCTGTGTATGCTTCCACTTGCAACTCTGATTGCAAATCACCACCTCCATAAACGAGGAATAAATCTTTAGTCCTTCTCAAGTACTTAAGGATATTCTTAACAGCATTCCAGTGTTCTAAACCTGGATTGGACTGATATCGACTAGTTATGCTTATGCCATAACTGATATCAGGTCTTGTGCATAGCATCGCATACATGAGGCTCCCTATTGCAGATGCATATGGGATCTTGCTCATCTTTTGCACTTCCTCAATCGTTTGTGGGCACATTTTCTTAGAAAGGTGAATGCCATGTCTGACAGGCAGAAAACCCTTCTTAGATTGTTCCATGTGAAATCTATTCAACACTTTGTCTATGTACAAGGATTGAGATAATCCAATTAATCTCCTTGATCTATCTCTGTAGATTTTTATTCCTAGTACATAGGCAGCTTCTCCAAGATCCTTCATAAGGAAGGTCTTGGACAACCAAACTTTAATTGAAGATAACATTCCTACATCATTCCCAAATAGTAGGATGTCATCTACATAAAGTACAAGGAACACAACAGCACTCTCACTGACCTTCTTGTAAACACAAGGTTCATCCATGTTTTGTGTGAAACCAAAAGATTTGACTGCATCATCAAAACGGATGTTCCAACTCCTTGAAGCTTGCTTGAGTCCATAGATGGACCTATGAAGCTTACACACTTTATGAATGTCATCTTTAGATGTAAAGCCTTCAGGTTGATCCATATAAAGGTCTTCCTCAAGGTTGCCATTCAGAAAGGCAGTCTTTACGTCCATTTGCCATATCTCATAATCATAGTGAGCAGCTATAGCAAATAATATCCGAATAGATTTAACCATGGCAACAGGAGAGAACGTATCTTCATAGTCAATGCCCTCTCTTTGCTTATAGCCCTTTGCCACCAACCTTGCTTTGTAGGTTTCTATTTTACCATCTGAACCTATCTTTTTCTTGAAGACCCATTTGTTTCCAATTGGTCTAATACCAGGTGGAGGGTCAACGAGAGTCCAGACTTGATTGGTATACATAGAGTCAATCTCGGATTCCATGGCTTCTTGCCATTGCTTTGAGTCAACATTTGACATTGCTTCATTATAACTAGAAGGATCATACAGGTTTTCATTGTCACCAAGGAGATTTAACTCCCCAAGGCTTTCATGACACAAACCATACCTCTTGGGAGGTATCCGGATCCTACTAGAAATTCTTGGAGTTTGTGTTATAGTTGGTTCAGGAAGTTGTTCAATGGGAAATGGAGTGTTAGTTTGTGGCTTGTTGGACACTTCCTTGAGTTCTACCATTTGCTCAACATTTCCATCAAGAACGTAGTCCCTTTCAAGGAAAGTGGCATTCCTGCTAACAAACACCTTTTGTTCTTCAGGTTGATAGAAATAATATCCTAAACTATCTTTAGGATATCCCACAAATAAACACTTGCTTGATCTAGCTTCAAGCTTGCCTGCTTCTAGTCTTTTGACATAAGCTGGACAACCCCAAATCTTAATATGATTGAGACTTGGTTTCTTCCCATGCCACATCTCATATGGTGTAAGAGGGACGGACTTGGAAGACACTTTATTCAACAAATAAATTGCTGTTTGAAGTGCATATCCCCAAAAGGATATAGGTAAATCAGTATAGCTCATCATGGAACGAACCATGTCTAACAAAGTTCGATTTCTCCTTTCAGAGACACCATTGAGTTGTGGTGTTCCAGGAAGAGCTAATGAAGAAACAATGCCTTCTTGTTTGAGATAATCAATAAACTCATTGCTTAAGTATTCGCCTCCTCGATCAGATCTTAGAGCCTTAATACTTCTGTCGGTTTGTTTCTCAACTTCATTCTTAAATTCTTTGAACTTTTCAAAGGCTTCAGATTTGTTCTTCATAAGGTATAAATAACCAAACCGAGAATAATCATCGGTAAAGGTTATGAAGTATGAGAATCCACCTCTATTAATAGTGGACATGGGACCACATACATCGGTATGTATTAGGCCTAGGAGTTCTTTAACTCTTGTTCTTTGTCCACCATAATGTGACTTGGTCATTTTTCCTTTTAGACAAGACTCACAAGTAGGCATAGGATCAGATCCTAATGACTCTAAGTATCCATTTTTGGATAATTTGTGAATTCTATCTTGGCTAATATGACCAAGTTTAAGGTGCCACATCTTAATGGGGTTAACCGTTTCTCGAGTTCTCTTAGATCCCAAAGCATTTTCCTTCATACAGTTAATACTACCATCTAAAGCTAGATGAAAGAGACCATCAATAATATTAGCATGACATATCATGCGTTCATTAATAGATACAAAACCACTTAGTTTATCAAAAACTACTCTATAACCATCCTTCAAAAGCATGGAGATGGAGATAAGGTTCTTTATACATATAGGAAGATAAAGACAATTATTTAACTCCAATGTATCTCCTGATGGTAACTTCAAAATATAAGTCCCCACGGCTTTGGCATCAACTCTTGTGCCATTTCCTACACGTAGGGAAATTTCTCCAGCTTTAAGCTTCCTTGCTCCCACTAGGTCCTGCAACGAAGTGCAAACATGGTGGGATGCACCTGAATCAATTATCCAAGTGGAAGTATTATTAACTGTAAATATTGATTCAATCACATTGATCATACCTTCTGTTGAAGACTTGTTCTTCAAGGATGCAAGATAAGCTTTGCAATTCCTCTTCCAGTGCCCATCTTTGTTGCAAAAGAAACAAATACCTTTTGGTTCCTTTTGTTCCTTCTTCTTCTTCTTTTGGACTACTCCCTTAGGCTTTATCACTTGTTTCTTCTTCCCTTTGCCTTTACATTTGGACTTACTGGATGAAGAAGAAGCGATAATAGCCGCACTCCCACTCTCTTTCTTAATTTGCTTCTCAGCTGTTACCAGCATATTGAGAAGATCAGAAAGAGTATGATCCATTTGTTGCATATTATAGTTCATTATGAACTGAGAAAATGAATCATCTAGGGAGGAAAGAAGAAGATCTTGAGCTAGCTCCGCATCAAGTGCAAATCCAAGGTCTTGAATTTGCTCAATAAGGCCTATCATTTTTAGACCATGTTGATGAACAGGTGCACCCCTCACATGCTTTGTCTTAACAAGCTCATTGACTACTGTGAAGCGCACATTTCTATTTCTCTCACCAAACAATTCAGTGAGATGAAGTAATATAGAACTGGCGCTATCCATATTCTCATGTTACTTCTGAAGTTGTGAGTTCATGGATGCAAGCATAACACATTTAGCTTGCGTGTCATCATCCTTATGCTTTTGATAAGCAACACGTTGCTCATCGGTTGCATCTTGAGCCAATGGAGTGTGAGGAGGTGCATTTTGTAAGACATAAGCGATCTTATCGAATGTCAATACAATTTTCAAATTGCGGAGCCAGTCATTGAAGTTTGGGCCCTCAAGACGATTTTCATTGAGAATTTTGGTGATAGGATGTCCTGACATATTGCAGTCTACATAACATAAAATAAAAGAAGTGAGATTGATTTTAAAACCAAGTGACTCGGGTCTTAAGAATCAAATGGCACCCTCTCACTATTTTAACAAATTCCAAATCCCTCAAAGGAATTCGAGAGTATAAATTAAAACTCTTAGTGAGTATGGAAGACTCATTTTCATTAAGCCAACCGCATCATAATAGAACTATAAGTCAACTTAATTTCCATGAGAGGATACTCTTATCCAATCACATCAAATGTGAATATCCATAACTTTGGCCTCTAAAGTAATTAAGTCTCACCATAATAGGATATTGATAAATTACTCTAGTTAAGCTATACCCAACATCTCATGTAAGTATAGAGATCAAAAATTAAATCTCATCATAATAGAATATTGACCAAGATTTGTCCCTACCTTACAACATCAAATGTTGAATAACCTCTCTTCAATGCTCCTAGCAAGAAATACCTCCGTTCGGAATGATATTCACATGCAAGAACATCTACTAGGAGATTACAATGTTGGAAGGCCACAAAGAAGCATTCATAATGACTTCTTCGTTTTTTCAACTTAATATCACTTTGAGGGAATTTTAAGGTCTCATCTTTAATAATCTCATTAATAACAATCACATTGCATTTGCTTTGATCCTAATGCAATCACACATTCATTATACTTGATCTATAATAAAATACTCCCACTAATTGTTTTCAGAAAACAATTTGATTTCATCAAAAACATTTTTCAAATGGAATCATGGGAAATATAAAATTACTTGATCAAGTGCAATGAACATGCAATTATAATAGGTCACATAGGATGATTATGGACTTGTTGTTTGATCCAACATGAGCCAATATGTTGGATCAAGGTTATGTTTGGGTGGTTGATTTTAATTACGCGTAACGATTACGAGAATTAAATAACTAAGCTAAACTATTACACTTTGCACTTGAACTCCTTTCAAGGCTTGATGACTTCAAACTTCTTCTTTGGATCATCCTCATGTGCCTCCATCTTCGATTACAAGAGTGGATGAGGGGCATACAAGCTCCCATTTAATTTAATTAAACTTGAATAAATTAAATAAGCTACTTAGTTACACAACCAAATGAATTAACTACTTTAATTACATAGCCCAAATGAATTAACTACTTTAATTACATAACCACATTCATTCAAAATGAATAGTCGGCCAATCTCATGCTCAATTATATTAGGCCATAGTCCATAATCATCCTTTAATTAATCAAGATTAATAAGGTTAATTAAACAAGCATAATTAACTTATTCAAAATAAATTAACCACTAAATTACTTTAATTTAATGCAAGTAAATTAATTGAGTGATTTAGGGGATGATGTCTTACATCATGCAACACTAACTTTTGGTGAGTAATTTAGGGGATGATGTCTCACATCACTTTTGATGAGTGATTTAGGGAATGATGTTTTACATCATGCATCACCAACTTTTCACTTTTGATGAGTGATTTAGGGAATGATGTTTTACATCATGCATCACCAACTTTTGGTGAGTGATTTAGGGGATGATGTTTTACATCATGATTCACCAACCTTTGGTGAGTGATTTAGGGAGACATGTCTTTTATCTCATAATTTAGGGAGACATGTCTTTTATCTCATTCCAACTTTTGGTGAGTAATTTAGAGAAACTAATAGTAAAGATGACTAACTCTACCAACCTTTTGGTGAGGGAAACATGGAAATGATTTTATGTCATCATTAACTATTAGGTAAATTTGAATGCATGAATTTATGGATCAAAAGTGAAAAACAAACACCATGAAAAATTAGCTAGTTCATAACTAGATTAGACATGTTCCAAAGCTGGAAATAAAATTTCAGCTTTGTGTTCTTCCATTGAACACTTGTTTACTTCATCTTTGAAGCCAAAAATCATGCATACCCTAAGGCATATATAATCTAATATGTTTCTAAGATTAACACCTTAATTAAGAAACATATAGAATCCCTTAATACATATCTCATATGCATCAAAGTTTCATAAAACTTAAACCACTTCTTACATGTAATTTCTAGAAAACTTTTTCTAGCTATCATAAAATCTACCTTACATCACATGCTTCATAACTTTTATGATAAAGCAAATTTTATGAACTAAATTACATATTACTCTAAGCTTAAGAAAATCACATCAACCAACATACTTAGCCATGTTTATAACATATCAAAATTAAGCCAATGGCTCTGATACCAATTGAAGGAATGGATGGATTTCAAAACTTTTTAATTAGTGCGGAATTAGTTTAACCATTAAACTACTAACTAAACATAAAATCCATTCCTTTAACCCATGATCTTGGCTTATTGTGATATGTATATAAACATAGCATGCATAGTAAGGAAGAACAAAGAGGGAGTTTATGTTCTACTCACCCTTGGAGCGTGATTTTAATCCGATCCAAGTGAACCACCAAAGTTCCTCTCCTTGATCTCTCCTTGTGTGTGTTTCCTCCACCTTGAAGCACCTTGGATTAAGAACTCCTTCTTGTACTCCTTCTTGTGCTTGTAATCTTCTCTTTGATGTAACAAGTAAAGCCACAAAAGGATATGGCCTCTAAGGATCTTCACCAAGTGAATCAAGAGATGAAGAAAGATGAAAGAAAAGAAGAAATTATGCAAGTGTTCTTCTTTCCTTTAATTTTGTAATGGACCAAGAAAGAACTCTTTCTCTCTCTCTATCTCAAATCTGAAAATAATAGTGTGGAGACACTCTTATTCTCTTTGTCCATGCTTTCACTTTTATATAATAGGAAATAACTCCAATTACTAAAAGAAAATATTGACTTTCATAAAGCCAATATTTTGGCTGGTCCATACTTGTTATTGGGCACTAAAAATGTGTCTTGGGCTTTCATTTAAATCTCATTTAGTGAAGCCCAAGTCCACACGAAAAGCCCGACAATCGTTTAGGCCCAATAGGTTCGGTTTTACCCGAAAAACCTAATTATGTCCAAATAATAAATCTAATTAATTATTTGGTCATAACCAACTCTTGTTTAATCTTCTTCATATACAATCTCAAGGATCCACTTATATGGTGTGCGATCTCTTAGGTTCTAACTAACAAGGCAGTGAAGTTTATAGAAACCATTCTATTTTGTTTACGAATCAAAAACTCCATTTTTGATTCTCCCTTGTTATTAGGATTATAAATGTTTATTAATCCTCGGGGACTTCACAAGTCATGAGTGACGTCTTGCAACATATCATGACTACCCTAGTTAATGTAGAATGACAAAGAACCTATTCAATTGGAATTACAATACAATACGGTCCTTCTCTAACACTATGTTCTAAATCACATCATCGGGGTATGGAATTGATATGTCAATCCCCTAATGTGATTTTCATTCTTATGTGATTCTTAGAATGTGATTAAAAACTCCTTTTTAATCTCATTCAATGCTTTGGCCAAAGACTCATTGAATCACATCTTTGAACATACACCTTATTTACTTAAGGATAGAGATTCCTTATTGTACACTCACATGTCTCCATGACCGAATTGATTATACCAATGAATGCATCTATTATATCCATTAAGGGACACAATGTTATTGCATCATCAAGAGATAATCCATTCACTCATAAGACAACTATGGTGTCTCAGGTCAAAGGACTAATTTGTATTATTGCAATTTAGAGTTCAAGTTTGACATGTAAGTAAGACTCCATACAAGAACTCTAATGATCGCGTTCAGTGTACTCTTTAAGTTAAGAGCACCCACATACTTGTATTAGTGTCTCTACACAAATGACAAGAGACATATCATCCTCCATATTGAGCATACATAGTATGTGCTAGTCTTTCCGGATTATCAATGTCCAAGTGATAATCCTATGACTAGGAACCTTTTAGGATAAGAGTGTGAAAGAGTAAAGGTCTCACACATCTAACTCTTTAGATTACTTTCTCTTTAACTCATATTCCTTGGACATTGTTCAATCAAATATTAAATATAAGCAATGAACAATAAACTTGCCCTTTTGATTAATAATAATTACATCAAAATGATTGTTTTAGGACATAATTCCTTCAGAGAGGCGCCGAGGCGGAGAGGGTTCGGGTATGAGAGAATGAGAGACTAAGAGAGGGCTCGATCTAACCCCCCTTTTAGGGTTTGGAAAATTTAAAATCGAACGGTTATAATTTAATATGAAATAAAACTAATAATAATCAACGGTTCAGATCGATATATATAAAATTTATTTAAATAAATAAATAATATATATAATATACAGTTCGGTACGGTATACCGTATATGTCTAAAATTCAGTACCAATACCGTACCAATATATCTCTCTCGGTTTGGTACTCACTACTAGCAAAATAACAACACACACGATTTACTGTAGTTAAAAGCCACAGATATCCGTGTGAAATAGAAATAGTAACAGAAATCCGTGTGAAATGAGCATAATCGGGCCCACATTAATTTATACAATAACAATATCAACGGAAATCCGTGTGCATAGACAATAGTCACAGATATCTGTGTAAAAACTAAAACATTTTCACATGGATATCTGTGTGAAAATCAATTCACACTGATTTCTGTACATATTATAAATTAGTTTATTTCGAAATCATTAATTTTTTATGTTATGTGAATTATGGAGGGACGGATTTCCGTTACAATAAGTATTTGATACAGATTTCTGTGTGAAATGAGTAACACACAAATATCTGTGTGAAATGTTGACACAGATATCCGTGTGAAAAGAGCATAATTAGGCTCACAGTAATTTATACAATAACAATATCGACGGAAATCCGTGTGAATAAACAGTAGTAACAGATGTCTGTGTAAACGGTAAAATATTTTTACACGGATATCTGTGTGAAGATCAATTCACACTGATTTCTGTATGTATTAGAAATTAGTTTATTTCGAAATAATTAATTTTTTTTTGTTATGTGAATTAAGGAGGGACAGATTTCCGTTACAATAAGTATTTGATACAGATTTCTGTGTGAAATGAGTAATACACACAGATTTCCGTGTGAAAATATTGACACATATATCTGTGTGAAAAGAACAATTGGCTACAGAATTCCGTGTGAAAAAGTGGACTACACACAGATTTCCGTGTGAATAATGACACTACACACAGAGTTCCGTGTAAATAATCAACTGACAATTAGCATGATAGTTAGTGGTTACCGAGGTAAATACACACGGAAATCAGTTGCAAATGTGTAAGTATTTCACACGGATTTCCGTGGTTATTCTGCTTATAATTAGCAGATTGATCAAATTTGGCCATTGTTCTCATATAAGTATTTCACACGGATTTATGTGGCAAAATAACCTGAAAGAAAATTATTATCAATAAAAATAAAAGCTAATGACTAATTATTTATTTTCAAAAAATAAGGGCGGGCTAATCAATTTATTCCCGCTCAATATTTGAATATTCCCACAGATTACTGTGGATACTGTTGTGGTATAACTAAAAAAGGATAACACACGGACATCTTACATTTGCTAAAAATGTATTTCAGACAGATTTCTGTACGTATTATAAATTAGTTTATTTAGAAATCGTTAATTTTTTATGTTATGTGATTTATGGAGGGACGGATTTCCGTTACAATAAGTTTTTGGTACAGATTTCTGTGTGAAATGAATATCAGTAACGGATGTCTGTGTAAAAACTAAAACCTTTTCACACGGATATCCGTGTGAAAAGAACAATTAGCTACAAAATTCCGTGTGAAAAAGTATAGGTGTATATAAGGTTGATCACTTATTTGATATCGAAATAACGGCGGATTGAGTTAATTTTTTTACACAATACCTACATCAAACTAATATGCTCATAACCGCTCACTCGTAACTTATTTTTTTGATCTGTAAACTCTCATGCTCTCATGGGTAGAAGCTATATCAACTAATGTAAAAATTTCTGAAATTTTATCTCCTCAAGGGTCGGCTCCCCTTAGGGAAGTAGAAGCGTTTAAAGGGTTGACCGGTTTATTTCATGTCAAAATAACGGCAGATCGGGTTAATTTTTTTACACAATACCTATTAATACGCTATAAATAGATGGGTAATGTTAAATTTATCAATTTTCAATTTTTATTTTTTAGATTGCACAAAATTCTTATATGTCTACTAATGTGGTATAACTAGTTTATTAGTTATAATGAAAAGTATACCTTCCATAAGCAACAATGCGTAGGAAATAGACTTTATCAAAATCGACCGTAGGATGTTATCATGATAAGAATAAATGGTTGTGTTCAAAATTTCAGCTATTTTCGTCTTCGTTTGGGTTTTGATCTAGTAGGTCAACCCTAAACTTTAAATACTACATAAAACTAATATGCTCATAACCGCTCACTCGTAACTTATTTTTTTGATCTGTAAACTCTCATGCTCTCATGGGTAGAAGCTATATTAACTAATGTAAAAATTTCTGAAATTTTATCTCCTCAAGGGTCGGCTCCCCTTAGGGAAGTAGAAGCATTTAAAGGGTTGACCGGTTTTTGGTACAGACATCTGTGTGAAATGAGTAACACGCACGGATATCTGTGTGAAATGTTAACACGGAAATCCGTGTGAAAAGAACCATTAGCTACAGAATTCTGTGTGAAAAACTCTATTAGCTACAGAACTCCGTGTGAAAAACTCTATTAGCTACAGAATTCCGTTACTATAAGTTTTTAATACAGAATTATCTGTGAAATGAGCAACACACGAATATCTGTGTGAAAAGTAGACACGGATATCTGTGTGAAAAGAAAAATTAGCTACTAAATTCCGTGTGAAAAAATAGAATAGAGACAGAATTCCGTGTAAACAATAATTAACATGACAGTTATATATTACCGAAATAAATACACACGGATATTAGTGGTAAATATATATGTATCTCACACAGATTTTCGTGGTAAATGTTTTCCCGCTCACTTTTTTGGAACAAATTCAATTTCCCTCCCTAGTAGTCTCACACGCTGTCTCTCTCTCTGTGACCCTTTTCGGTTTTTCTTATCCTTAGCCGATTAAACTTTCTCCCTCTCTCATCTCTCCCTCACCTGCAAACCAAGAAAAACAGAAAGCCTCAAGTTCTCAAGCCTTAAGGCGTCACAGAAGAAGATGTTCTCCCCCATCATCTCCGGTACGAGCCCCTCAAGGTCATCACCGACCACAATCCAAGCGGTCGTCATCAGGTCTGGGAGCCCAATCTCTAGTCCAAGGTTATGATTTATATATACTGCTGATCCTCTCCGTCGATTCGGTCTGGGTCCTGCAATTGATATTCACTCTGTTTGTTTTAGGTTGACCCAAATTTCAAAAGAGGCGGAGGAGACCACAGTAGTGATCCATTTGAGGCTACGTCACCGAGTAGGTTTTGTTTCTATTTGATTTGATTCATTGATTAATCAGTTTTAATTGATTTAATTAAGTGAATTCTATTTTCGATGTTTAGGCTTCGTCAGGTGATTTAGGAATAGAGTTTCTGGTTTTGACTAGTTTCTGTTTGGATTCTGTGCTTTGTTGTGATGGTTTGTTCTTGTAATTTTTGGGTGTCATTTGAGCCAGAGCATATTGGCACTCAAATTGCTGCTCGTATTTTGGTTAAGGTAGATAGATTTTGTCTATCATTTGGTACCCACAATGAAAATGATGGGTTTTTTTGTGCACTTAATGTTGGCTTTCACTTTGATACTCACTTCAACTTCAGCTGCCATCATTACTACAACCAACATTACAATTCTGCCGGGTTATTCCAGTGACCTTCCTTTTGCACTGGAATCCGGGTAATGCTTCTCTTCACTCTTACATTTGGTTTTTGAGGTTCTCAGAACCTGTTTGATTAAATGCCTGAGAGTTACGTTTCATTTGAATGGATTATGGAGTTTCTAGTGATGGAACCATGAGCCAAGGAGGTCTGCATACAATGGGATTGAATGAGTTCTCCTTTTTTACCAATTACTTGTCATATTGTTAGTGTAACTTAATTATGAATTGTAAATAACAACATAACTAGTGTTGTATAATGTATATTAGATGAAGCCGAGTTTTTTCATCTATTTTCATGGCTACTGTTGTTTTTCTATTGATGTTCGAATTCCTGACACCACTGTTTATATCTGTGCATATAGTATGCTTGATAGATGGTATTGTATGCATGCGAGTTCTGATTATCTTTCGCACATAGATATATCGGTGTAGGTGACAATGAAGAAGTGCAGCTATTTTACATTGTCGATGAGTCTGAAAGAGCTCCTGCAGACGATCCTCTGTTGCTATGGTTCAATGGAGGCCCAGGTTGCTCTGGTCTTGCTGGATTCTCTTTTGAGAGTGGTATTTTCTCGTCCTTCATTACATCAGTTTCTGAAAACATGTTGCACAAAGCTATGAATTTCTGCAGAAGGTATGCATCTTATACAATCTATTTGTAAGAAAACTAGTGGCATTTATTCCACAGATTTAATGAATAGTCTGCTTTGAATTTGACAATTCGTGTTGTCATGCAGTGGCTGGAGGCACACCCTGCGGAAAATATGCTCTACATTGGTGGTGACTCCTTCTCTGGCATAATTGTGCCAATGATTGTGTAACAAATATTGGATGGTATGCTACTGTCAGCCAATAACTATTCTTCTTCCTTTCTTGCTTTGCATTCGTGATTCGTTTCATCTATTCATTTTTGTTAATCATAATAGTTTACCCTAATTTAATCACCAAATGATGGACCTGATTGAAATTGAAAAGAGTAGTAGCTTATGGCTAGTCCTACTTCCTCATGATGTTGCAGGTAATGAAAATGGAACTTTGCCTCTAATGAATCTCAAGGTATGTGGATCTAACTGCAGAAAATTGGATTAATTAAGATAGGAAGTGAACGCCTTATACCTGGAAACCAGTCATAGATTATTGTTTAGAGCATTGTAAATTCTCAGTTTTTGTAAATTGTTATCTATATTATGTTCTTGAACTCTTATTAGGGATATGTAATTGGGAACCCAGTGACAGATTCATTCATTGATGCAAATGGAAGAACTTTATTGCATGTTGTTGCTGTTCTTTTGTCTTTTTGATAGATTGCTGCATAGAACTTTATAAGGTCTGTGATCAATTCCAAATTATTTGAAGATATATAGAATTAATAACATCAACAATATGTTTGTATGTACAGTGCAAAGCATCCTCTAGTCCTCTGCACCGATGATTCTGGGGTCTTTTCTACCAGCCCTTCCAACGAGTACAACCTTGCTGCTTCTGCATTTGGTATGTCTGATGTCACTAGTGCATTTAATATAACATAGAACAAAAGCTCACAACTGATGCCCGTTTCTTGAATTCTTAGGTCTTGGAAGGAGGGAAATATTTCAGCTAACGAGAAATTCGTGCAAGTTTATATTTGCAGATGATGGAGTGAAGAGAGAATTAAAGGAGATTTTTAGTTCACCAGAACAGAAGCTCGACCAATCTTTCGAATTTAGGGGCATATGCAGAAACGCTGATCATTTCATAAGTTGTATTATCAACTGCTATTGACATCTTTGGAATGATATTTTTTTTCTTCAAGTAATGCAGAATCTTCATTGGTTCCTAATTAATTAGCAGATTTTTTTTTTAATTTTTTTTTTATAAATGCTATCACTTTTACACACAGAAATCCGTGTGAGATAGGTCTATATTTGCCACAGAAATCCGTGTGAGATAGGTCTATATTTGCCACAGAAATCCGTGTGAAATAGAGTTGTTCACACGGATTACATTGCATTACGGTAATTTATATTTATGGAAAGATGGTGGGCCCCACGTCGAGTAATACACACGGAAAAAATAATCCGTGTGAGATGAGTACATATTTGACACAGAAATCCGTGTGAGATAGGTAAACATTTGCTACAGAAATCCGTGTGAAATAGAGTTGTTCACACGGATTTCGTTCCATTCTGGTAATTTATATTTATGGAATTATAGTGGGGCCCACGTTAGTATTTCGCACGGACAACATAATCCGTGTGAGATGAGCATTACCCCCCCTCCAAACCGCACGGTAACACCAATCTGTGCGTGCACTGTGTGTAAAAGCTATCACACACTGAAATCAGTGTGAGATAGTCTTATTACCCACAGATTAAAATCCGTGGGTAATTGTTGTTTTGCTAGTAGTGACTACCGTACCAAACTTTCAGTTACCGACATGGTCGGCTACCAACTTTTCCGGTTCGGCTCGGACTCGGTTGGTTGGTTTGTCTCGGCTGAAAATGCCAGCCCTAAAAATAATGACTCATTATCACCGGTTCAGTTTATGCTTTCTGAAGATCGATGATGCTACTGCATAGAGAAAGTGGGAAGACAGTAGGGCCTATTAAAAACTTGGTTGAATCCGTAAATGCGATCCCCTCCTACCTTTAAAACCATGATTGAAGGATTTGCCAAATTCTCGGTTGATTGACGCGTTGCCCATATTATAAATACCCATATCAATGTTTACTACTGAAGAGACTACCTTATTGTTCATGAAGTATATGCAATTGGCTTTACATCCAGAATAATCAGTGACCTCAATACAGAAGGAAGAACTACTTTGACTCGAGAATAATCTTCCCCAAATTCTTGACCTTAGAGTCTTTCCATGATTTGCCGTTATCAAACGGGACCTCGAAAACCCTACAGGCGGTAGTGGTATGGATTCATGCTTTTTACCGGAGTAGAGACACAAAACAAGCAATAGAGCTCCGGCGCATTCCACCAAGTATTGTTGTTTAATGCGGGGCCTCCTAGTACCAAGTAGTTCCTTTTGATTTTTCTCTGGAGCAACAGCCTTCAGTTTTGCTCGATTAGGGTCGTCGATATCGCAAACGACTGAAACACAGCCAAAAGAGTTCACCACATAAAATTGTCCCCGATAGTGTAAGTCAGATCCCTGATATAGTTGTACTCTGGGAATGATAGCTTCGTCCAATAATTTTCAAGTAGTCCTGGTCTGCAATATGCCAGAGTATTATAAGTATGAAAAATGACTACGTAATCCGATGTCCAAGAAGGGGTCGACGATAAGACAAACTTGCATATGTCGTCATGATATTGTAGCAAACTAGGTCGTCCATCTGGGATCGAGTGGAATGTTTATGGCATGTTTGAAGGGATGTAACAGATTGAATTCCAACTATTTAGATACAGTGACCAGCCATCCTAAAGAAGAATAGCAATCTTTATTTTTAGAATCTTGTAATTTACGTCTGTAAATCTTATTACCTTTTGCAGTCAGACTGTAAAATCCAACAGTCACGTCGCCGCCTGCAACACCCCGTGGAAGGGTAAGTACTACTGGTAGCATTAGGAGAGGAACTTGATATGCTAATAATCTCAATCCAGTGCTAGTACTAGTACTAATACTACACTACAGAAAAAATGATCATTCACGACATGTGATTTACGACGTGCATTTAATACATGCCGTAAATGAGTATCATTTAAGGCGTGCATTTAATACACGCCGTAAAACTCGCAATTTTAGAATAAAATTTTAAGGCGTGCGTCGAAAGCACGCCGTGTTTATGTAGTAAAAAGCATTAGAAAATTTGTTAATTATCTCTCCCTCTCATGTCAAAGGTTCTCCCTTATCTGGTCTCTCTCTCTCTCTCTCTCGTCCGATAAAGGACGAAGATTAAGCCGTCGAGAGCCATCGATTTCTTCTTCTCCCAAAAGCCTTGAGAGCCGGACCTTCCTTTGTCTCATTTCTCCTCCCAAGCACCGCCGCGATGACGTCGACCGAGACGGAGGACGCCGTCGCACCGCCATCACCGATTACCAAGAGCTCGAGTCCTGAGTTTGTGAAGGTCAGATTCGTACTCCAAATCTTCCTTATTCATGTTCGATTCTGCAATCGGAGAGCGTTTCTCTCGCCATCGGCGAACCAGTTCACAAGCAATTCGAAAGTCCAGAGGTAAGCTTCGATTTAGGTTTTCTGATCTTTCTGTTGAATTTGATTCTGTATTTGGATTTTGCATCTTTGGACCTTGAAATTTCCTTGTTCAATTTTCAATTAAATCGATTGCTGCTCTCTCTCTCTCTCTCTCTCAAAGCTTCATCTGCGCCTGAAGAAGTGAGATCTTATCATTGACGATTCAGCTCTCGCAGGATCGGAAGCACCATACAAATTCAAAGGTACGCCTCTATCTTATTTTATCATGATCGGAATTTGCTTATTTGGAATTTCTGTGAGGCCATTGATGTTGCTATTTGATATCTTTGTTGGTTGCTTAGCTAGAGTCTGTGTTAAGAGTTTGTCTGAATTATTGTTACTCTCCACTCTAGAATCGTTGTCTTTTTCAATATGTTTTTGTGGAAGTGGGTGTTTATCGCACACCAGGTGTTCGATTAAATTCCCCTTAAGCTCTGTTTGGGGTTTCAGAATAGAATTATCAATTGAAAGACTTGTGCTTAGCTGCTATTGGAATTATCAATTGCAATGCCTTAGCCATTATATTGTAGTATTCTCTTAAATGGTTGTTCTCTACTAGCTTTGCATCAGAAGGCATGTAATGTTATATATTTAATGTTCTCTAACATAAGCTTAATAAAAATGAGAAATGATACGGAAGTGAGACAAAAGAAAATCTAGTTCTCCTTTTTATGTCTTCTATACCATACATGCTTTGAGGTAAAGTCACCTGTCAATGATAGTTACCTTAATGATTTCTTGATAATGATTCGCTGATGATTAGAATAAGGTAGGTATATTTGGCAAAGATACCAGTGTACATCTTATATATCAGACCGTGCAGTTTATAAAGGTAGATGGATAAGAAGTTTTAGGAAATGAGTGTCGTAGAAAGTTGTGTCTTTATGCATCTCTAAAATTCTGTAATTTCTAGGACTAGTATAATAGCAGCTGGTATGAATTACCACTTTGCAGATTGACAGCTCTTCTAGTAGTATGTTTCTAATCTCATGTGTGGATGATGGTAAGATGTGTAGGCTTGCATTGGACTACTCAACTAAGCCGCGTGTCTTGGAAAGGGGTACAGTGAATCCTTCATTTCAGATCTGGGTCTGCTTTAGAACTGGGATGATAGGAAGAAAACCATAAAAAGTTGCTGTTTCTTTTGTGCCTGATGGGGAACACTGGAGCCTGAGTTGGTTTTCCTTTGTTCTTCAATGATATCTGTTATGCCGATGTATATGACTGAGGTGAAATTGACTAATAAGAAGTAAAGGAATTGGAATTGGTGGGGAATTAAGTACAAGTTTCCATGAGGGGTGCTAGTTGTAAAAACTGCTTTTTTGTTAGTGTGTTTGATATAAGTGAGTGAGTACTTTACAATGCATTGTAGAGTTATGTTATGCAACCGTGTTTTGCTTGTGGAAAGATTGTTAGTTTGATCTCTAATTCAGTAACTGTTTTGTTCTGAATTTTGAGGTTCATGGTTATATTTATATGTTCGGACTTTGGAACTTTGAACTAAAGAACGAATCAAGAATGGTTTATAGTTGATGGTAGAGGATTTCATAATAAGCTAACGAGATCAGGTAGCTTAAGAGTCTGGTATTAACTGGTTTCATATCTTATCTCAGGTGGAAGAATCAAATTGGAAGAGCAGAAAGATGGAAATGCAGCAATACTGTGCACATGAATGGAAGTCCATCTTAGGTGCAAATAGCTGATTCTGAAAATTCTAAAGGCGGCTTTGACTGCAACATCTGCTCAGACTTTGCACACGAGCCAGTGGTCATCCTCTGTGGCCATCTATACTGCTGGCCTTGCATCTACAAATGGCTTCAGGTCCAAAGCGCCTCCCTTGCGTCTGATGAGTGCCCTCCAGTGCCCTGTTTGCAAGAAACAAGATGTATTTGAAGTGGAATGTGGCAATGTGCAGTGAATGTTTTGAGGCAATCCACCCCAGTGGCTTTACACTACCACTTTAGGTTCATTTTATTTGTATTGGTTTTGCTATAAGGTTCATTTGTGATTGCTTCCACAACATTTGTTTGTATACTGCTTAACTTTTTATACAAGTGAAGGTTCTCTTATGAAATTGCAACAAGCAAAGAATTAGACATATTTGTTATTCGTTTTTATTTATAAAGTTTTTGGGTGACATTGGAACAACAAAGAATATATATATATATATATTTTTTAAAATTGAATTTACGGCGTGCATATCAAGTTTAACAGCGTGCTTTTAGGTCATTTACGGCGTGCATACCAAATTTTACAGCGTGCATTTGCACGCCGTAAAAAGACAAAAAAATTTCGTTTTTTACGACACGGTCTATAAGGGCGCATTTTTGCCCGAGTTTGCACGTCGTAAATGGCTTGTTTTCCTGTAGTGCTAGCAAGGTAGTTTTCCTGTGCCTCCATCGCCGCTGAACTCCATGATTTGCAAACTGCACCGAAAGCAATAAAATCCTCCAACGGAACCATCAACCGATTGGCGAAACAGAGAACAAGATCTCGAGGAATATCCTTAGACCAGTCGACAGCCATTCTTTCTTTTTTTCAGTCATGCGATCTTTAAGATTAGCTTTGCCTCGCCCAAGGGGTTATTTAGGGAGTATATATAGGGTGTAGGCACAGCGCCTAAACCCTATACCCTATATAGAGGCGCTGTGACTTGCCAACCGAATAATTCGAGATTTAATAGGATAGTCCTAAAATGGACATTATCATTTAGTTCAAAATGGACATTATCATTTACTTGCAGAATAATGGGAAATCTAGTGACTTAAATCCCAGATTACTTATTCATTATGTATCCAAATGCTTTAAGGCAGGGAATCAGAAATAACTACTTGGTTATCAAGCTAAGTGTTAATAATATACCTAAGAATATGTGATTCTGTACTGAATAGCTTCCTTTATGGGAGGAGACTGAACCTGATCCATGCACTCTCACCATCACCGGACATTCATATACTCGTCCCATAGAGAGATTAGATAGTGAGAAGAGCAGAAGATCAGTGTTTGAGATCAATGGCCTCTTCAGGTTTGTTGACTCTTCAAGAACACTTTATTCATGCATTTGCTGCAAATATGTTCATGTATTTTGTATGATTGTATCTATGATCCTTGTGTGTTGGATTACAGATTACATTGGATTGCCAAGGTTTTCCTGAAAGATAAGTTAGGGTTTACTTATTAGACTCCTAAAATGATATGGAAAGATTTGGTGAAAATCCTTCAACCATCTACTTCATCAAAAGAAGAAGGTGGCATCGAACAGCTTAGTGAAAAGCTGCTTATAAAGCAAAGCAGCAAAATGAGAACCTCCAGATTCTTGATGTCAGTATCTTTCTTGGTATCTTTCAGAGGTACTATTTCTTGTTCATTTGGTTTGTTACTTATTTTGTATGTCTAACTCACTGACTGCTGTGATCTGCAGGTTTACAATTTTGAGATGACAGAAGTGAATAAACATGAATTTATGACACCATCATCTACCACATTTCTGCATAAGAATGAGTTATTCTTGACAGTTAACTGTGGCTGTTTGGAACTTACGAGGGGAACCTGTGACTTTATTTGATCGAGGATCGTCTTTTGTGGCATCCCGACAACAACACTAATGTCGTAAATATTACTAGTAATCAGAATCTTATTATTTCTTACTGCAAGAGTTGTTCTGATTATCAATTATTTGAAAACAATGGTAATTTTATCTTATATGTGTGAATATAGGATGATTAAGACGATGAAAATACCTAACAAATGACTATCAAACTCTCCGCCTGTAAATCATGCATTGAAAGTGGCCTGCTTTCATGTTGCGGTATGGGTTATTGGTGAATTGTGTAGTACTGTAATGTATATAGAGTACTGTACGTATTTTTTGTCATTCCTTTCCAAGGGTTTTAACTATCACATACTTCCTGTAGTAAAGTCTCCAAGTTAGGCGTGTTAGAGGGGTTTTTGACCGTTTTTCAGTAAGGCTCAAAGTTGTGAATTCGTTGGATCTCTAACGATGTTTTCTCCCTATTTACAGGACCATCCATTAACATGCATCAGCAATATTTTTACTGGGAAATGCATGCCTTGCTAAAATAAGATCAAGCAACAAAATAGAAGACGAATGCAGTTGTATTGGCGAGTGTAGTACTACCCCTTGCAGTGCAAAGAAGCTTGATGAATGCTTGTCCATTCATCAAGAATTAGCTTAATGAATGCTTATCCATTCATCAAGAATTAGCAGCTCGGTTGCGGAAGCCTTGGAAGATTGTAATGCTCTCTTCTACAATGAGAAGCGGAACGAGATTTATAAGGGCAACATGCTCTGCCTAGTTAATGTATGGTCTAACTAATGGCTATATCTGCAATATATGTCCATGGATTCAGTGTTGTGTTAATCTTGTAGATGGTTGACATCATTGTGCTGCCCCAGTAAAGCTGTACCATTAATTTCTCTTGTACCATTTACCTAAATCAGTACACTTTGTGTCCTGGCCTTCACTTATAAGTAAGAAGCTAGACTTGTCATGGTGGTGAATTATAAAGCTGAATTCGACTGAAAATTAATCTTTTTTTTTTTTCCTCAACCGCTTTTGTTAGTGTTATGGAGCTGGACATGTGGGAAGTGGAATTTGTGTGACCACAGGTCCCCCTCCTTTTCCTTCCTTTTTAGGGTACTTGGCCTTCTTCTGGGGTACCCCCTCTCTCTCTGGTGGTAAGAACAGCACTTTACATGGATTGAAAGTGTCGCAATAGAGAGAAGGGCATGAGTGGAGCGTCAGCTTTAAGATTTGGTCATCTCCGAAGTTTCCTCTTCTTCCACCTCCACCTTTTACACCACTAACTTCAGACTTCTACAACAATTGCACGATTTTGGTAATCCGTACTTCGAAGTATGACATACTCCGAAATAACTACACAGTTAAATTCAGTTAAAAAAACAGATCTACCACTTTAGGTAGAAGGTTTTGACTGACATCAGAGGTTCTATAATATTATTTGGGACCGACTGACATTTGAAGAATGTGATGACACTAGATGTGAGATTTTTAATTTTTTATGATGATCTGGGAGATGTAGCCATTGTCCAGAATCTGAAATTTCCTTTTGGAAACTACTCCTTCTATTTCTTGTCCTTAAAATATTTTTGCAGCTAAAGGACACCAACATGTGATTTGGGGGAATAATCACGACCAAAAAGAAATAAAGATTTTACGGAACAAATAATATTTAAACAGGTGGGCATTGCTTTTTGCAAACCGAAAAATAGAAAGAAAAGAAATAGAGTAATCCATGATTTGATACCCATCCTTATCAAATGAGAGATTTTTCTAATCCCAGAATTTAAGGTATACTTGACTTTAAATTAAGGCTATCACATCTCATCACTCATCGGACAAAGTTTCACTTACCAGAAACTTATTTTAATGTTTTATTTCACAGATCTGAAAGAGTAATCTATTATTTTTGCTAACAAATTTAATTAGTGGTGTTCATTTAGTTAGTAAATGAAGTCAATGCTCAATTGCCGTTGGATGTGATGGTGGAAAATAAAACAACTCAACTTAAATATAATTATTTTTACCTTTAGATTTACATGTGAAGGTAATTGAGCAAGATATTCTTAGTGAGTAAACTGACCAGATGAACATTATTACAGATCCAATAATGATTTCTTCACTTATCGGTTATTCATTTTAATACTAACTACAAGTTGGGATTTAAAAGAAATTTTTTTTCTTTTAATCCGAAAACCACTTCTCTAAAAAATGAACAAATCAAGACAATAATACTTCCTCAGACCAAACTTCTCTGGCAAACGGTCTGCTTTAGCCGTAAGTCTACTCAATCGGAAAAGAGTTGTGCATTATTATTTTGAGTAACAAAAAATAATTGTGTTGCGGACTTGCGGTGTAAAAGTTGAGAGGCGCAATCAACTTCAAGGCGAAGGCGGTGGCTTTTTAGCTCCTAGTATTAGTCTTGAATAAGCCAAGTCCTTGTAGTCACTTCACTCTCTCTCTCTCTCTCTCTCTCTCTCTCTCTGTGGTAGAGCCGTAGAGTAGCAGTAGTAGAAGAAGAAGAAGAAGAAGCAGTGGCCACAACTACACTGAAACCAAAGCCCAAACCTTTTGCTTTTCCTTTTCCTTTTTCTTCATTCTTCTCTTCCTTTCTTTCACTCTTCGCTTCTTCTCCATCTGCATTTTCGCCACTGCACCTTCTCATCAGATCTCTCTCTCTCTCTCTCTCTCTCTGCGCCTAAGGTACACACCGCCTCCCTCTACTCGCATTTTCCAAAATCTCCTGCTCGGTTTTTCGGTTTTTGATTTCGAATCATTGAAATGAGGGTGAATGAGTTTGAGGAAATCTTTTCGATTTTGCATGTGTTCGTGGTTTGGATTGAGAACTAGTTAGTTAGATTTGTTTTGGTTTGTTCATAATGCTAAAATTAGCATTGACTTAATTTGGCTGTGGTTGATTTCAATTGAGTGTTGTTCTGATGCTGAGATAGGGATTTCGTCTTCTTAGATCTGAATTCAAAATGCTGAATTTTTGTAGTGAAGGTAAAAAAAAAAAAAATTTGAGTTTGAGCTGAATCTTGATTTTGAATGACTTCTTTTTCTCTCGCAACTTTCTAATTTTGTTGAAATCGAATCGGATAAGCAATGCTGCTAATTTTGCCTGCTGAGTGATCGGTATGCATTCGAGAGTTTCGGATTTTTCTTCTTCTTCTTTTTTTTCGTGTTTGATAATGACATTCATGGAGTGTCGGTGTGAGTATTGGAATAAATTCTCTTTAGCTGAGTTGGCATAAAGGTTGTTGCTTAATTGACTGGTGCACACTTTTTCTCTCTGTTTAGTTGTAAGGTCACTGATATTAATTCTCCTCTTTTTTTTGTTCGTGTTCATTTTCTGCCCCTCATTTTCGGATTCAGGTTGCTCTGCTTCTGCTGTAAGCTCATAGGAAATGAAGGCGGAAATAGATGCTGATACACCGTTAGATTATGCTGAATTTCAGATTTTTCCATCCCACAACAGGTTAGATTTTCGGTACATTTTACTTTAATAAGTCTATCCTTCTGGTATTCAGTTGTACATGTTGGATTCTTGGAATCATATTCTTTCTGCATACACTATAATCTGTGGATTATGAATGTTGAGAAATCCTTCCATTATAATTTAAATTAAACAAGACTGAAAGTTCAATTTCACAACTTGATCACTAAAGAAGGAATGGGCGATCTAGAGAAAAGATTTCATAAACATTCATTTGAGCTAGATATATAAGTAGTTATCAGGTTGTGATAAGTGAAAAACACATAAAGCAATGATGATTCTTGTGTTGCACAACTGTGGGCACAGCTTTCAACTCTACCTCTGTTTGACAGCATCTGAATACTTACAGAGAGAAACCCTCCCATGTTGTTTTCTTTTTCTATTTCAAAGAACGTAAACCACAAGGTCATATCTCTTTCTTAAGTAATTCTACCTCGACAAGTGATATTATGATTGAAACCATGATGTCATTCTGGTTACATACTGGAGGAACTCTTCTACAACATGCAGATATAGTTTAACATGAACTGAGTATGTATTAAACAGAATTTAAGGGTGATTTGTACAGACCCAAGTTTTTGTGTGTAGAACAAAAGGATTCAGGGAGTTGCATTTCCACTCTCCTTGTCCCTATGCAAAAATATTTTGGTTGTGTTTGTTAAAGTTTGTTAAATTATAGGTTTGGTTCTGCATAGTACTCAGCACTACTCTTTTAACTTCATCCCATATCACAATTTCAAAAGTTTCTGCTAGTTTATATGACATATTTCTCAGTACATTATCTGTTCTTTCCCTTTGTGATTCTTTTCTTACTAATAAGCTTTCACAAATATGGTGGTTTAGGTATGAGGCACATGTTTCCTGTGATGGCGTATTTGAAAAGTTAGCAGCTGGACCCCTAGAACCACTTTTGCCACATTTTCTGGAAGTACATGAATTATACTCAAGGGGATCAAATGCTACCTTCAAACTCCAACTTCCAGAAAGCCTGCATGGTGCAGCATGGTTCACAAAAGCAACTTTAAGCAGGTTTTAGAGACACTTTGAGTACTAATATATTCTTTCATTGTCACTTGTGTACTTACCTCTTTTGTTTCTTTCATTCGAGCACTTATATTTCCTGATACAAAAACTATCTTATTTCTTCCCAGATTCTTACAAATTGCTGGTTCACCAGATGTTATACATACTGCTTCTGCTCTCAAAGATGAAATATCTCAATTGGAAGAAGCCAAGAAGTTTCATGTTTCTTTATATGGCCAGGTCCCTTCCACCTTTAAAAATTGATGTTTGAATATGTGGTTTATTAATCATACTATTTTCTGGAAACTAATATGCATAATTGCTTGTCAACAGCCTGAAGTCGAGATTGCATCACCAGATGCTTCAAAGTAGGTCCTTTCAAATGTTTACTTGAAATCTCATGTTGATTATTAATTTAAAATTTCATTTTTCATTTAAGATTCCATTTTAGTTGCATCAGCATGAAGCTATAGGAATTTGTACTGTCAGGAACGAACTTTTGCGGGCTATGGACTTGAGGCTTACAGCATTAAGAGGGGAATTAGCTGCAGCTTTTAGCAAGACTTGCCATGTTTCCTTCTCCTCTAAAGAGGTCACAGATTTAGCAAAGTTTTCTCAACATTTTGGACCAATAGATTTCAGGTAAGCTGCATTATTTTACCTCATACTTTATTTGTGAGAATCATTATGTCCATGTGCTTAAATAGGTGTAGTGAAAGTTCATTTGTTAAATATTCTTACAGAAGGAATATCATGGTGAAAATGCAGGAATGTTTTCTGCAAGTGCTTAGAACAGTATCAAGAAAGCAAGAGCGCTGACCCCTTGAATGATGACAAATTTTCATCCACATTCAATTTTAGAAATGACAATGTTGATGAGACAGATGGAAATTCTCAGATGTCAAAACCAATGCAAAGTGCTACACCAGTAGAATATACTGTTTCGCCTGCAAAAGTTGCCCAGGTTGAGAGACAGAGTTCAACTGAAAGTGGGGAGTCTTCTGAATCAAGTGATGAGGACCAAAGATCTGCAGAAAGAAGTCGAAGTCTTATGAGAAATGCGACACCTAGAAGGTCGGCATCTCCAATGCGGAGGGTTCAGATAGGTAGAGCCGGGTCGCGCAGGGCTGCTGCGTTAACTATTAAGAGCCTCAACTATTATCCATCTAGGGAAAAGCCTTTTTCTAATGAAGATGGTGAATCCGAACACTCGAATAAGAAACCTGAGTTTAATGTCCAAAGGATCAGTGTTCAAGACGCAATTAGTCTTTTCGAAAGCAAGCAGAAGGATCAAGCTACAGATACTCAAAAAAGGAGCTCATTAACAAATATCTCTGCGGTTCCAAATAAAGCTGTATTGAGAAGATGGAGTTCAAGTGTGGGGGTAGCTTCGACCCAATGTCAATCAGAAATCGTCTCTGAAGACTGTGTTCCTGTGACTCCCAATGGTGTGTCTAATGGTGAGACTCCAAAATGTTCAGAGGAAGTGAAGTCAGATTCTGACCCTTTACCTACAGGTCAGAACACTATTGAGACTCCAAAGATTGATGTCAACCAAGAAAAATTGGAGAAAAAATCAGTGCCATTTGATATTCATGTGGACAGTAGCATAACTCAGGAAGTTATTAGAAAATCAACAGCATCGAGTGAGTGGAATCAAGAGAGGGAAGCTGAACTGAACCAGATGCTGAAGAAAATGATGGAAAGCAAGCCTGTTAAATCTACAAAGTCACAAGCTAGCAGGAACCCAAGCATTCCTGCTGAGAATAGAGGTGGGTTTTATGACCACTACAAGGAGAAGAGAGATGAGAAACTACGAGGAGAAAATTCTAGAAAGCGAGCAGAAAAAGAAGCACAAATTAAAGCCATGCAGCGGATTCTTGATGAAAGGAAAGCAGAAATGGCCTCTGCAAATGTGAATGATAGTGATAAAAAACGTGTGCAGAAGCCCCAAAAGTCGCTTGGAAAATTATCTCAACCAGCAAATCCCAAAAAGGAAACTTTAAAACCTTCTGTTCCAAAGAAGGTTTCACCTAGAACATCACCCTTGCCTGCTACACGCAAGTCGTGGCCATCAACACCAACACCAAGAGCCACAGGATTATCACCAGCTAAAACTCCTGTTAGTGCCTCTTCTGCCAGCACTACTCCAACTCGTCAAAAACCCAAGCCTACACCACCCACAGCTAAAGTGGAAAGGCCCCAACAGCGAAAGAGAAATGTGAAGGAATCTGTGATTAATAATGATAGGAGCTTGAAGGGAGTGACTGAGAAGCAGCAGCAAGCAGTCAAAAAGAACGGAAAAACAACAAAACCAACAGTAGTGACAACTTCTGGTGATTTTTCTGGTATAATTCCAGCAAAGGCCAACAAGTCGACCAAGAAAAGCAGTGTAGTCCCACTGGAATCGAAACCTTTTCTTCGCAAGGGTTCTAGAGCTAGTTCTGGTGCTGGTCCTGTCGTTAGCAAGACCAGAAATGCTTCTCAATCAGACGAATCTTTGAGAACCAGCAAAAACGTGGTTGAAACTCAAGAGGCTGAGGTGGTTGGTAGTGCTTCTGACCTTGTGAGTCAGCATCAAGGGCCTGATCTTATGTCGGTGGGTTTTCCTGATGATGTTGTAGAATCAAAAGCTCCAATAAATGATAATCTGACGTGTGATGAGACACAGGAGGGTGACCCAGTTTCTGCTGATAGTAATGATATGAAAGATGTTGCAGAGTCACCAACGAAAATTCAAGTTGAAGAAGAATCAATCATCTCCCCAAGTGCTTGGGTGGAAATAGAGGAGCATCAGGCCATGTCCCCATATAACAACAGCAAGTCTCAGCTTACCACTTCAGCCAATGTTGCACCATCTGGACTGTCAAGTCCTCGTGTCCGTCATTCTTTGTCTCAGATGCTGCAAGAAGAAAGCAATGAACCAGATAATATTGAGTGGGGGAATGCAGAAAACCCTCCGGCTATAATATTCCAAAAAGATGCACCAAAAGGACTGAAGAGGCTCCTAAAGTTTGCTCGGAAGAGCAAGGGAGATGCAAACAGTACCGGTTGGTCTAGCCCATCAGTCTTCTCGGAAGGAGAGGATGATGACACTGTACTCAGAAAGGCTTCCCTTCATGCAAAGAACTATGGGCAGCAAAAGACATCCTTATATGAAGGTTATGATGCTCGGGAACTATACTCTGGTAAGTTTCATCCTTCTTTTTGTTTATTTTGTATCCCATTTTTCCCCTTCCTCCGCAGTTGTTGGTTTTATTGAAGTAGATAGTGGACAAAGGCTGCACTCAAGCCGATTTGACCTTGCACACACACATACACACAGGCATATTCCTTCCATATTCCTAGTCTGATGGTTTAACTATTGGGGATATGTGCATACAGCTCAATCAAATATCAGCAAATTCGAGGCGCAGAGTTCTTCTCATAAGTACCAAGAGGGCCGCGACGCAGCTGCAGCACCAACAACTAAAGGTTTGTCTTCACATGAGATCTAGAGTATACAAAATATTATATCATCAATGATAGATTACTCCTATTTTGATGCGCCATTTTAATCTTTTAATAAGATTCCAATACTGTCTACCATTTTTGTGTTTCAGCAACAAGGTCATTCTTCTCTCTTTCAGCATTTAGGGGAAGCAAACCAAATGAGATGAAGTTTCGTTAATGCTAGCAATGATTATAGAGTAATGGAGTGATGCTTAATATATGCCACTTTGTTCCTGGCCATTGCAAGTCAGGTGTGGCTGAACTTTTTGACTCTTCCTTGTTCTTCACTGTCATTGTAGCTTGTAGCATGTATCAGACCACATGTGCAGGAATGAGTCATCCCAATACTTTTGTAATCTATCTTTTTCATTTTCAATTTCACATTGTAATATTCTATTGCTGGGTCTTTTGCTGTGCATTCAAACAGACCCATATTAACCCCCTATGCTTAGAATGTTGTACAACTACAGGTTAGTATTTTTCAAAGGAACAAAGTCGTTTCATATCATATCATTTCCAGATTATAACGTGTAAAAATTGCCTATGCCTGATTAAAGACCAGCTGAAATTGTGGCCTACTTTTATGTTAAAGCTCGGGTTCCCCTTACACTACTGCTTCATGTCTCGTTTCATTAGCTGATTTAGCTCCTCCACTAAAGCATTTCTCATTTTGATTAGCTTAGTTTGGACATTGTCAATGCAAGTGAGGTTAAGAGTGTCCAAACCCTCGCCCTTGGCAAATGAGGCTAACGTTGGGCATGGCAAGTAAGCTAACGGTTTCTATGACGACGCTTATGCAAATGAGGATAACAGCGCCCATGAAAGTGAGGTTAACCACCAAAAGATATCGTATTTTTTCCAACCTTTTGTGGTAACTAGCCCACGAAATTTCTCCCAAAAAATAAAATTGTTGTCCGAGACCATGATTTCCACCTGAAACTATGGATTATAGCACGGTTATTTGTTCAAAATCGCACATTATTTTTTCACCAAAATCATCTTATTCGTGAATAATGATTTTTGAGCAATTATACAAGTAACAGGACTCAAATATCTTGACCCAAATTTTCAGAAAATCGTGGAAATCATAAAATAAATAAAAAATCTGATAATTTTTTTTTCACAACGTCGCTTAGAACCCAGGTCTGAAGGCTTTGCCCCATTGGCTTGAACAGTGCACACACTTTGCAAGACCTAGATATCTGGGTTGTGATAGTCTCAAGCTATTTCCAGAGTGGTTGCAAAACTCAAAGTCGCTCTACAGACTAAGGATTGTAAAATGCCCCAGACTGTCGGCTTTGCCCTGAGGAATCTGTCAACTCACTGCTTTGACAGACAGGGGGCTATCCTTTGGAATTCAACACTGGCCTAAGAAAGTTATGCATCCTGAAACTTTATCAGACCCACCATACATGTATTACTCGCAACAGTATTTAGGTTGCAAGCCATTGAAAAAAGTTGGCAAAGGGTTACAATCACTGTCTATGAAGAAGAAAAGATCAGAACAGGAGAGAATATGCTGACTGAAATCATGTGAGTTGATACTTGGCAAAATAGGCCTGCCCCTCTTTTCTGAGGAATTGAAGATCTGGGAAAATGACGTCTGTATGTGATCCATAATAACATGAAAATATTTGATAGAGTCGATCTATGCTGTCCACGGCACCACTATCACGCAATGATAACTGGATAGATGAGAGCTTCACAAGTTCATATCCAATAACAATGTGATTACGGTTATAGAGCTTTTCCAGGATCTGCCAATTGCCCACAATAGAATCATGAAAATAACATTTGGAAGTATGTACTAGCAAAATCGATCGAGGATATTTTGAAGGGAAAGACAAAACAAGATCATTCTTCTTCATGACTTGAAACTATGACAGAAGTGGGGGACTATGAGCTAGTATAATCAAAAGATTTCATATGACTTGAATCACTTGATATGTCATTGCATTTGTATCATGCTCATCCCCACATAAGAAAATATCTGGGAAAAATATTGCTCGGGGATTTTGAATCTCGACTTTCTGGTCATACTAAAACTGCGGTCAATAACCATGATGTATCTTATATATGAATTCATCCTCACAAAGATCTGATCTAAGAAACATAAACTAATGCAACTAAGCTAGGTGATGTGACTTGCGTACAACAAGAGTTTTACCTCAATTGATGCTTTACAGTGCTCCATTGCAGGTTGCAACTCTCCGACCAAACAAAATGCTTGTGCAAGATTATCTTCTGCCTGCAAATATGAATCATTCAAGTTAAGCATAAACTGATCCAGTCATATGAGCCAAACTTATGAGGATCATTGCAGATTCAAATGTTACAAAAAAAATGGCCAAGTGCTCAAACACAGAAATGTAATAATATTGATCATAATAACTTGAACAAGGAGAAATTTATATCATATGAAAGTAAAGTGTGCTTGAAACTCACCTCTGCAATTCTTCTATTATATGCATGCAAAGTTGATCTCAGCACACCAAGAGAACTTAAAGCACCCAAAAGCGTGGTACTAGAGACATTTTTTGAGTCTATTGAATTCTGTAATCTGTCAAGAAATGAACAGTCAAGACTCTAGTATGCAGAGTGATGATAATAGATACGTGCCGACTTAATTTCAAAGATACGGACCACCTCTTAGATAGTGTTATACCTTCTGATACAGTTATTTGCAGCTACAGAGGAAGATTCTAGATCACGATAAGAACCACATTTTAGACAGTAGCCAGGATTTAACTGGTAAAAGCTATTGATTTGCATATCATTTGCAGCTTTATTGATGTCATCAATATTGAGCTCTTCAGCCTGTACAAACATCAAAATAGTCGGTGAGGATACATAAATAGAATCCAAAAAGAGTTGGCAAAAATCTTATAAATAACCAAGGTAGTCAAAAGTGAAGATACACAATTGACTACCATTTTCCGCATGTAGTAGGGCTGAAAAGTTCTCAAGTAAAAATTCAGGATGTGACTCCAATGTCAATATTCCAGTTTGATGCTAATAGTAATGTACATTACAGAAAATACACAGTACCTGAAGAAGAGAGACGATGCTGTCAGTGTTGATGATGTTCGGTAAGTGCTTAAGTTTCTTTTTTTCACAGTTAATAACAGAGCTCTCCAAGACTATGCCAGAACAGTTCAGCTTCACACAGTGAAATGCATTTAGCACTAGGTCTGAAAAGTTCATTTTTGAACAACCGGTGCACTGACATCGAAATGAGTACTCATCTTCCAGAAACTTAATCCTGTCCTTACAATCCCACTGCCCAACCTGTAGAACTAAAACTTAGTTTTCACCTAGAAATGGCAACCTTTCATCAAATTGGCGTTTCAAATCATGGCAGAAAAGGTTTTGGCGAACAAAACGGTTACTTAATTCTGTATACTACAGCTGCTTGATCAAGCAGTTACAGGGAGAACATCACAATGTTATTCCATATTACCAGAACTGAACGAGATTAAGAGTAAGTGCGTGTACCTGTGGACCATAGGACAATTCAAGGGGACACCCTGCTGAGACATATTCTGTAGTTCGTATATGAAGAGTGCGTGAAAGGAAATAAGCGTGGATGTTAGGTCGACAAGAATGGTTGAACAAGCTTCCTGATGCATAGATAGCTTGACCTACTCTGACCTATAAAAAATGATGATGCAGCATGATTCAGAAGGCACACATATGTAAGTACATCAATTACAAGCATCTTTGCATTAAATTTTTGAGTGTCACACATGACAAAGATCAACAGTATTATTGTAAAGACGGTGAAAGGAGGGAAAAAAAGGAAAATATAAAAGCATACCATAAATGCAAACCTGTTCCACATTACTGGTTGGACCTCCTTCCCAAGATGACAGATTTCCAAACTGATCTACTAGTTCATGCTGGTCAATGAATTTCATACGAACAACTGTCATAGAGTTCACCCTAATTTGGGATATAAGTATAACAATCTGCAACAGCAAGAGAATTGGAACATCAGTCAACAGATGGCAATCAAGCATGATATTAAAAAAAAAAACAAAAAATTGTAGATATAGACGGCCCCAGCATACACAGCTATCAGAAAACAGCTTCCATTACAACTATCTGACATGATATACACAAATAATAAATATATAGAGAGAGAGAGGCAACCTGTGAAATGGAGATCCCGTTTATTGGTATTTCAAAGCCATTACAATGTTGCAGACAGCATGATAATACATCAGAGTATATATGTAATTCCAATTTCGATTCCGGAGGCATTTTTGAATAATGGTGAGAAAGATCCTAGAAGAAAATATAGAAGTTAGTCAGTTACAAATCAAAATATATTTGTGAAATTGACACAAGTAACTTAATTCGTAAAGTAGAAAACCTAGACAGGAATAACAGGATATGTACCGAAATTTCTCCGAGATTAATACTATCTGTGGAACCTCCTCTTTTGATTATAGAGTTGACTAGTACTCGACCAGCCAAAACTATCTCAGAAGGCAATACTGCTGGCCAGGGTACACCTTTACATTCATGCTTATGTTCAGAAATCTGATTACCTCTTTCAGAATCAGCAATTAAAGTGGCCTCCACGATGTACTTCTGAAGGTCATCTGGTAGATACTTATGAATGCTTTGATTGTTTGGGTAATCGCAGCACATTTCTCCTCCTGCCTCTATACAGCATTTCTGGGAGCAATACCATGGTATTGAACATGATGTACATGGGACTTTATCCGCTGGTAGTTCATTCAAGCAGTAGTGGCAATGTGTTTCCCGGCAATGCTTTAATATTATCTGCAAAGCCAAGGGCCGATATATTTTAGATTCCTCATCAGCAGCAGAAATGCAGGTATTTGCAGTGGCAATAAGAGCTCTTTATTCATACCGTTGCAAAAGGGTCTTCGGTATGTACCAAGGATGCTTGAGGAATGTCCACCGTGGAAGCCAAACCCTTTCCTTTCTCGGGTGTGGTGACACATTGTAATTTCATTTGGTGTGGTTCATCTGATGGATGACAATGTAATTTAATTAGGTTCTTAGTATTTCAGTTCCCTGATATTAAGAATGAAAAGACAATTAGGAGATTTAACCAGCAAAACAAGCTACAAACTCCAGGATGTCTTTGCATTGCTAAAGAAGATTGCATTTAAAGGCTCAGTAACAAAAGTGTACTCAAAATGAGACATCTGCCATCGCTACTATCCCAAGGCAAGCATGAAAACCCAGAAGCTTAATTGAATATAATGCAAGAAAACTCAAGTTCGATAAAACCAAAAGCATATTATAAGTGAGAGTACTATTTCATGCTGTTTTGCGCCAAGATGGAGATTCTGTATGTTTCCAACTTGTTTTATTCATCTTTAGTTTTCATCACAGTTTAAAAACATAGGGGTCCAGAGTGTATCATTATCGCAAGAATTAAAGAGGATTATTAATCAACTGTGAGCAGAGCTTTTCAATCACAAAGTCCAAAGAGCCCAGTATAGTACATAATCGATAACTACCAGTAGTTTCTAACTTGTAATCTTACCCAACAGATTTGAGTTATTCTGATTATGTTGTGTCGATGGACTTGCTGCTTTATACTGTTGGTCCAAAACTATTTTCATCTCACTTTCTATCTGTTTCTTCCCACCAACTGATGACTCCGCAATCCTTGCTACATCCAAGTCCCGTATTGCATCCTCATATTTTCCCATAGATGCATTTGCCTTGCCTCTTCTAAACCATGCCTACAGCAAAAACAAAAAAAAGTAAACCTGGAGAAAGCTAGTGCAACCCTCTTTGTCTCTCTTGTTCTATATTCACAAAGTCATCAACTCCATTACAAGCACACACAAAAAAAAGCTTTCCACATCAAGAGCATCTCACCTTGGCATAGTTTGAAGAAATCCGAAGCGCCCGGTTGCAGTCTCTTACACACTCCCTCACAAGCCCCATTTTCTAAGCAAAACACACCACACATATATCACTAACAACCAACCAAAACTATCAAAAAAGAAGCCATCTTTATCACGTTTTCGGTACACGGTACTCACATGCAATACAGAAGCCCGATTCACATACAAGGTAGCAACCAGATTTCGGTCTTGTTCATATGCATCCACTGGAGCAACTCGCAATGCCTAAAACATAATCAATAATTGCACAAATTGAAGTAACTAAATCACACTCTAATTAAAAACAACTAGAAAATCTACCTGGGTATAGAAATCCAAAGCATTAGCAAAATCACCACTCAAGAAGCACCTATTCCCCTTCTGCTTACTCTCCAAAGCATCCTCTTTATTCTTCCCACACAGCGCAGCTTCCGGGTCCGTCAGGTCATTAACCATCTGGGAATTCACAACAGATTCATTTGGGTTACCTTTCGAGAAATAAAATGAGAAAATGCATGACCTACTTGCTGGAACGGCTCGAAATGGAGAAGGAAGTCGAGGAGAGAAGAACACGTGCCGGGCAGATCGTCAGTAGTGCTCTCTGCGATCATTTGCTTTAGGGTCTCGGGAACTAAGGACTTGAGCTTCTCCATTAGGGGTTGTTAGTTACTGTTTGGGCTTGGCGGTGGTGAGTGAGAGAGTTCGTTATTTTTGGTGGGAGGAAGAAGGCCGTGCTTTTATAGTTTTCCACTTTAGGTTGATGTCCTTCATCTTTTATCAAATTAATGTGATGAAGTTGCATAAAAGGATCATTACTTGCCGAGAGTGAAATTAATGTGAAGTTGCATAAAGTTACCTTCACCCTTGTTTGAGATTGGATATCATCATAAAGCTATAGGCGTCTGCACTGTTAGATAAGAATGGACTTGACGATCACAGCGTTAAAAAGGGAATTAGTGCAGCTTCTAACAAGGCTTCTCAATGTTCTCATTCCTTCAAGGACCTAGCAAAATCTTCTAAATATATTGGAACAAGAGGTTTCAGGTTAAGCACTATTGGCTTAGTACCTTTGTAGTCGCTGTGTAAGTAATCATTTGTTGAGTTCTAACACATGGGCTATGAACAAGAATTTCAGGTTAAAGCACCATTGGCTTAATACCTTTGTAGTTGCTGTGCAAGTAATCATTTTTAAGTTCTAATACATAGGCCATGAACTTGAACTGCAAAGATGAAGGGAGTTATATGATCAACAAAGAAACTATCCATTAGCACAAAAGAAAAATAAACAATCTCTTTTAACACTTGTACAAAAACTCTCAAGTCTTTGTGTTAATGACAAAATCCATATTACACAATGCTTCAACTAGGCCCAAGCTCTTCTCACGGGCACGAGATCTGATGTTTTGATCGCATCTATTTTAGCAGCTACAATGAAATCATTCATAGTCAATCCTCCTGCAACAATGGAAGTTGGTATTGTCATTGACAAATGGTTTTGCAAGTGCCTCAATAAAAAGTCGTAAAAGTTTGCAAGAAGTTTACCAACGGAAGATGTCCATAGCTCTGCTCTAACTTGATTGGGTTGCTCCAAGTGAAGATTTGGGAAATGCCCTGCAGCTTCCACAACCTTATAAACCCTATTGATGAGTTCAACCCCACATTGGTAATCTCTCAATTTCCACAAGCACCGTAGTTTGAGCCCGTCTTCTCCAACTATCAATCTCCACCCAAGAACCTACACACAAAAAAGAAGCACAATTTGAAACAACCCAAAATTCTTGAAGCAAAACAAAAAGGGTCCTCAAAACTGCGCATTATAAAGAGTAAAAGAACGAAACTTGAGTCACGCATTTCATCGAACACGTTATGGGCATTTTGCAAGTGTTCATGAACGAAGAAACTGACCTTCCTGAGGAGCTGTTGCGCGTCCTCTTCAAGCATAGGAGCCTGGAGAGGAGAGACAGGGGTGCACTCTTGCTGGGCTAGAGAGGAAGCAGACACAGTTGGGATGAGGATCTTGTGCTCTGTGTTCTGGAAGCCCAGTACTTTGTCTCCAAACTGACTGGCTATCTCTGCCGGGTACGGGTCTCTGGCCCCAAAGTCTCCAATCATGTCATGGCCCAGAGCCTGGGTTCTCGGGCCGGGTCGGGCCCGAGTCGGAAGAGTGAAGAAGTTGGGGTGGTGGTGGTGGTGGTGGTGGTGGTGGTGACATGGAAGAGAGAAGTGAGGGAATGAGAGGTTGGTGGCGGCCATGGAAGTTTGGATTTTGTTGGTGTTATCTGGATGATGATTGGCTTTTGTTTGGTTTCCGGAAAAAGGCAGGCTATTGGTGCCCGCGGTACTCAGAAAACCACGTCATTAACTATAATTTTGATAATGCATCAAATTTTATCTAGATTTTACTCAAAAATTCGTTCTAGGTTGCAATTGGAGCCGGTTGTTGTTAATTATTTTTATCCAAAAATCATATTTTAAACTCGATTACTTTATTTATATTAGTGTTCGTGATCAATGGTGAAATCGAGATTTCAACCCTAAAAATGAATATTTCATAATAGTATTTAATCATTCTTCTTCTCTTACTACTTGGTTCATTATTTTAACAACTTTTAGTGCAAATAACTTAATTTTTGTTATATTTTTTATAGGCAAGAGCGCCGAGAGCGAAAACAGGAAGAAACCCTAGCCGTGTTTGCACTCGTTCGGCGGCCCTCCGCCTCGGCGTCGTCATTGACCTCGTCGGTGCTTTGTGGGCGCAGCCGGACGGGTCTGATTGTCCGTCCATCGTGGACGGGTTTGAGGTGAGATTGTTGGGCTCTCAATCAAAGTGGATCCGATCTGGATCGCTGGGATTTGAGAGAAGTGGTTGAGGAGATCGCGGCTGATGGCGAGCGGTGGTCTGGTACTCTTTGGTGGGGTCGGCGGATGAAGCTGTTGTCGCGGGGCTGGCCGGAAGTCGCTGGTTTAGGAGCAAGGTCGGGATCGTGCGCTGCGAAGTCAATAGTGGAGGGACGATGGATGACTTGCTCTGGGTTGGATCTATGGGTGATCCCAGATCTGATTTGGGTAGAATGATGACAGAAGCCTAAGTTGCGAGGCTGGTGGAGTGCTGATGACGGCGGCGACCCGAAATAGGTGGAGGTGCGACGGAGGTGCCAGGATATCGGCGGTGGCTAAAACAGTATTGGGCCGAGCTTGTCATGTTGGCTCTGATCCTTTAGCTACATGGGCTTGGGCTTGGGCTCAGTTTTTGAGCTCTGCCCTAGGTCTAAGTTTATTTTATGTTTTCGTTTATTTATGTTGGTTAGTTAAATGGCGCTTTATGCAAGTAATAAGTCCCTACATTAGTTGTGTAGGACTAATCGGGCTATGTACCTGTGTATGCACTCTACGTGCATTGTCTGCTCTAGGTCGACGGCGAGTTATTTGCTTCGTCAAATGGGCGCTGCCGCCTAGTGGCAGGGTGAGACTAAGTGTCGTCGGATTTCTTTGTCGGCGGCAACATAGGAGGGAAGCTGTGCTAAAGCTGGTAATTATGCTCTATTGTAATCGAGTTACATATCGAGTTATCTTTCCGCTATGTCACTGCTACGTTAAAGCAAATGGAGTAGCTAATTGTGCACTCTTTGCTAGTTGGTGCTTTTTAGAATACATGTCTTATGTAGAAATTCCTGATATTATTTCAGGACATACTCTAGATGCTTATTGTAATCAGGGGTTTAGACTTCATGTCCCCCCCCTTGTATTCGACAATTTCATTAATCGAGGTTTGAGGGCAGCCGCACCAGCCCTTTATTAAAAAAAAAACTGAACTTTTGTTATTCAAGAAATTAATTAAAAGACGGTAAATATTCCAAATTAGACTGAAGATAGACATGGAATCAAAACTTATGATTTAGAAACATAAAGATAAGAGTGAATTTAATTAATTTATGGCAAAAACTTAATAAGAAATACAAATTATTCAATCATGATAGGGATGATACTAGTCATACTACAAGTGAGAATGTAAGATCAAGCTCGAGTTCCGGCTTATTGTTTCAATATAAAACACGATTCATATCAAAACTTGACCTACATGTCTTTACTCTTTCAGGGGAAGTCATATATCGATCTCTCTTATCTCTGTAATTGCCTCCTCTCAATCCCAAAGATATATTGGGCACATGGATCCGGCTCCTCTAAAGTGAGAAGTCGTGCAGTTGTGTGCAGTTCATAAAATCTGGGTCACACAACGAATCTAATGGTTTAAAATGTGCGACGTAATATGGTGTGAAGTTTTTTCCTTTTTAATAAACTAACGGATCGTTAGTACTGTGACTGTACCTCTCTTACTCTTGGTCTCTGGAGAACCTGCATATAGATTAAACCTGCATATTGATTGAAATGGAACAACCCCATATCCTCAACTGAATTGAATCTATGAAATAGAAAAACAACCGAGAAAACATATATTCACTAGCGTTAAAAGAAGAGGACGACTAGAATGGATTTGACGACCGTGATTTGTTCAGTTCTGGGTTTGTGTGGTTGACTTGTGAGAGAAATCATAGCATTAGATCTTGCTCAAAATGGGATGGGTGGCTGTATTCTTGGTCAAATCTTCATGATTTAGCATTAGATCTTCTTTTTCTATGATTGATTAAAAAGTGAAGTCATAGCATTCAGATTAAGAAATTATGCCCAGACAAAGTGGGAGGGTGCCCAGATCGATCATGAAAGACATTTGGGTGAGAAGTTTAGAACACGAAACAACCTAGATCAGAAAATTCTTCTATTCCCATCAATCCATCATCATAAAATGTTCGACATGCTAAAGTGATCAGAACCCAAACGAATTTGGGTCAACAACTATTATCGATCGATTACAGACCAACAGAATCATTGCTTAACAGCAGGAGTTGGCAAATTCGGAGACGAATCAAAGTGAGAAAATCAGAAAACTATTAACGGCAGGAGTCGCCGTCAACTGTGAAGAAAAGCCAAACTGTAATGCTAGATGACGTGGCATAGTCCTAAATCATTGGATTTTATTGATGGTTCGGATTTTATGAAATTTACAAAAATTGCAGAGAAATAACTTCAGAGTATCTCAATCCTGGGCACATATATATATATTGCTTGCAATTAAGTAAGTAGTTCACTTAGCTCACTAGCTAAACTAAATAGCATATATACATATAAATTAAGTTCACTCTAGCTTGTACCTAGAATCAGTACACGCATGTCTTCCATCTTATGGTGGAGTGGTGATACTGATACCTGCAGAACAACGGAATAAGTCATCATCCATCACCTATAAACACATGAACTAATTAACTCATCAGCTATATATTAATTCGAAGGGATACAGTACTTACTTCCACAATTGAAGTTGTGAGGGACTCGCCTTCCACAAGCTTCAATCTTCTTAACGAAGCTAGGGACATTGATCAAATTAGCGAGCTTGGGAGTAAATATGGGGCACACACACTCAAAATTTCCTAACCAATTTGCAGCAGTTTGCAGAAACGTTATTGCCCCCAAGAATAAGTACGTGCCTTGCACTCGTTCACGAGAAGCTTCTTCTCCTGCTTGCACTGCCTCGGCGTCGATCGTGTCCGCCTGCACCTTCGGAACCAAATCCAAAACATTCGCCAAGCAAGAAACTAAGCATATCGTCATCAAGCCCCTGATCACCATCACCATTTTCATTTCTGTTACTACTTGATTTTAATTAGGGTATGTATTAGGACAGCGCAGAGTGCCCCTCTATATCCATATTTCCAATTTTGTAGTCAATAGGAACATTTATCATAGATTCATAATTAATGGTCAAGATAATATAAGAAGTTTTCAGGTTTGATTAAAATCCACTCATCTAAATCTGCCGTGGGTTTTGAGATGTAATCTAGGTCAAGTCCCTCCTTGTCGAATACGATATGATTTGGTCTAGTATGATTTCAGCTATAATTTACAGTTGTGCAGGAACGTAGACAATCACTGTTAAAGTCGCGCAGGAACGTGTCAATGGGACTCCATCTAATGGTCCAGAACTTAAAAGGACTATTCAAGCTTGGAATTTTTTGGAAAACCACAAATAAGGGAGTACGTTCACATTAGAATAAGCAAACTAGCTAGTTGAAAAAATATTGTGCCAGTAATTTGCACCCTTTTTGCCGTGTGTTTTGGACTGTACGTAATTCTATAAAGTTAAGCCCTGCCTTCACCACTAATTAAGAAATGCATGCATAATTAGTTAATTAATTAGGTCTAATTCTAGCTTATAGTGTTGACAAGATTAGAAAAGGAAAATGATTTGTGGCCTCAATGAGGCCTAAGATTTGTGGCCTCAATCTTAGGTGTTATGCCATGTCACCTACACACATCACTAATTTGTCATATTATGACATGTAATTCTTGAGAAAAAGACAATCTTATCATTCCAAAATCTAATGAATCTAAGTTACTTTGGCTTTCTTCTAAACAAAAATTATTTTGGTTTTTTTTTTTCATTTTTTCTTTTCATTACTCTCATGCTTAGATTTAAACAACAATTTTTTTCTTCAATCAAGAATGGAAAAAAAATTCATGTAATTCAGTCAATAGATTTGCACATACACTCGATCAATAGATTTGCATAACACATGTATATGAATTCAACCTTTGTTGGGTTCTTGTAAATTTTGAAAGTATAATGTGAAAAGTACATATTCATATGATTATATGTATTCTTATGTTAAATTTTTTCTTCTTCTCTATATGTAGCTAGGGTTTACATGTTATATTTTGAGTTTATTATTATTTTTGTTTGTTTTTTTTCCTTATATTTAGATTTGTAGATGATAATTAATTGATGAAATTTTTTCTTACCTCTTAATTTGGACATATGTATTTTTCAAATTCAATTTATTAATGCTATTTTTTTGGAGGAAATTAATCAATATTTGAAAAGAAAAGTTAATGCCTATTTCTTGACTATATTGATGCTATTTGGAAAGAAAAATTATAGGAAAGAATTTAATTAACTGAAGAAAAATAATTGTCAAAGAATTTATAGACATATCTCTTAAATGAATACATAATTAATAGCTTATCTTTTTTTTTTGTCACCTAATTTAATTCTTTAATGTAATTGATTCATCCCCTAACATCTAAAAGGAAATTTAAAATGGTAAAGTTGGTGTTGCAATAGTATGATGTGACAAGATTTATTATGTGGAATTGAAAATAAAATTTGAATTTGCTTACATGGCATGACACCTAGGATTTGAGGCCACAAATCTTAGGCCTCATTGAGGCCCTATATCATTGCCCATTAGAAAAATTCATTATCATTTAGTATAATTAATTGTATTTTAAGCATCCGGGTCCAAAACTAGGTCGCCAACTCCAGGAACTCATAATGATTATCTGATTGCATATATATTACTTATTAGTTCCTCTCTTCACGTACATAAGGTGAAAATATACATATCCCACAACAAAAGTTGACTGATATTTGTACCTAGTTGGAAGATCTGATAGTATAAATAAAAATAAAAATGCGCTTTTTAATTTATTTATGGAAATTCATACATCAGGTTTTTCCTTATTTCCTCCTCTCAATCTCTAATATATATATACATCCGCATAAATGCATAACTAATTAATACAGAAAACTAAGAGATGCATATTTTATTTGTCAAGCATAATTTATATAAATATATATATTCTTCTGGGATCTTAGCTAGTGCATTCCTTCGATCTCATGGAGTGGTGATACCTGCAGAAAAATAAAGGTTATGATAAGCTATATACAAATTAAAGTTGTGAGTGAGATTGAGGAAGAGAGACTTACTTCCACACTTGAAGTTGTGAGGAACAGTCCTTCCGCAACCTTCAATTTGCTTAATGATACGTGGGACGTTGAGCAGATTGGCAAGCTTGGGAGTAACATAGGGGCATACACACTCAAGATGAGTGACCCTAAGGCGTTGGCAGCAGTATGCAGAGGGATCACTTCCTGTAACAACTGCCTTGCACGCATCAACGAGAAGCTTTTTCTCCTCCTTACACTGGCTCGGTGTCGTGTCCCCCATTGCTACCGGAACCACATCCCAAACACCCACCAAGAACAATAAGCATACCATCAAACCAAATAATCCTGGCCTCATCATTTTAACTTCTCAGGTTTTCTAGCTTCTTTACAATTTGTTTTCCTTCTCTCTTTACTTTGTGGTATTAGCAGTAAGCACAAACCCACATTATATAGATCGAGAATAGGTGAAACTTGCAGGAAAAGGTCACCAACTTGGAATATTTATTTAGTTTGCAAAGTCAGCTAGTCTGCATGTTTGGTACGTACGTACATATATAATAGCTGGAAATAATAAAATCACCATGGTTAAGGAACCTACTATTCAACTTCAAGCAAGAGAAACTTCGGGAGAACTACATACACTTGCGTTCAGATTGTATGAATTTCTATAATTTAACGACAATGACAGGCCTAATCTGTCATTGTAGTCGGTGGTCGGTGGTCGGTGTATGACTAAATAAGCAATATTTTGTCAGTGTTTTCTAGAAATTAATATTCGTATGTGCATGACCGCTGCTTCGACTTGTGATTTACTTCAGACTAGTGAGACTCGCAATTTAACTATAAGATTACCCTGTCTTGGCCGGTTGGAGGTATATATAGACTTATAGTCTTCCAATTTGTATATTAATACATAGATGAAGAAATTAGTGTCACAGCTACTTGCAATATCCTTTAAACCTATGATAAACTTGTTAACCTGTACGTGATGTCAGCATGGAGAAGTCTGCACTGACCAGTGAAGTAGTGTCCAGCTGTCATACATGTAATGCGGAGCTTTCTAAATATCACTAATAGCAAAACAGACATCTCACACAGATTTAACTCACACATATTTTACAAAGCCACAGATATCTGTGTGAATTGGATGTACAGAAAATCATGTGAAATAAGTATAATTGGGCCTACAATAGTTTATAGAATAACAATAACCACAAAAGTATGTGTGAAACAACATCAGATATTAAATTATTAAAAAATCTTTTGTTTTTGTGCTATATAAATTATAGAGGGACGGTTTTCCATGGCCAAAACTTTTTGACACAGATTTATGTGTAAAATAAGCGTTATACATATATCAGTGTGAAATGTAGATACGGACATCCGTGAGAGAAAAAAAACACTCATACGGAATTCTGTGTAAATCTTCGAATGAGAACTGACAGATTTACTGAGATAATTACACACGGACATATGTAAGAATTAAAAATGCATTTCACACATATTTATGTAGCAATTTGACCCATTAAACCTATCATCATTATCGCCTCTCTCTCTCTCTCTCTCCCCCCTCCTCCTCACCAGAGATGCCGAGATCGCTCGGTTTGCCGGCGACCCGCGATCCCGATCGAGCGACCTGAATCGCGGTACGATCGCGAACCAGATCGGTAACTCCAGCGATCCCTTATTTACCCAACATCAAGTGATTCAGATCTGGTGTTCTTCAAGAATCAAGACTTCGTCAGTCATCATTCAATTAAGTTTACCCACTTCTGCTGCTCCGCTGAGATACCCACCTCTGCTACTCTGCTGAGATTTATTTCTACTTTTTTAAATTTATCCTCTTTTTGGTTTTTTTAAGAAGATAGTGACTCATGTGGAGAGTGTTGAAGAGAGTTTTGCCTACTAAAGCGGTGCTGGTCCAGCGTAGGGTCCCACTCCAGGATCTTCAATGCATGTTCTGTGAGCAAGTCATCGAAACAGGTACACATATATTTAAAATTGTGCTGCTCTTCAATGTTTCTGGGCATTGGGTCCTTTGGGTTTGCAGGCTGCGTAACACCCTGCTCGGAGTGTGGTTGATTGGGTTTTTGACATGATGGATGTGCTACAAACTGAGCAGCGTGACTTTTTGTTTTATGGGCTTTGGGCCATATGGACGGAGCGGAATAACTTAGTCTGGAAGAAGAGAGGCTTTCAACCAATGCATATGATACAATGGACTGTGAGACAAATGGAAGACCATAATTTTCATCCGAAGGTGGGTATGCAGAAGAAGAGGGTTCGAATAAAATGGCAGAACCCCCCATCAGGTCGACTCAAAATAAATATAGATGGGGCTTATAAAGCAGATAATGGTTGTGGGGGAATCAGTGTAGTAGCCAGGGATGATTTGGGTAGTTGTATTGCCGCTATTGCTAGACCTTTTGTACATGCGCACTCGACCCTTAATATGGAAGCGGAGACATGTAGAGCTGGTTTTATTCTTAGTATCCACAAAGATTGGTTGGAAATTGACATTGAGAGCGACTCTGCCCCCTTTTGGTTGCTGCACTTAGAGTAAGGAGAAGAATTTCTCGGAGGTAAGCCGGGTTTTAGATGATTGTAAGGAGTATATGACTACTTTTCAATCAGTTAGAATCCGGCATATTAACCGTGAAGCAAATGGTGTTGCAGATAGGCTTGCACACCTTGCTAGTTTGTTTTGTCTTGATGATGTGTGGTTAGATGAGACTCTTGCTATTATATATTCAGGATGTTCTCTACGAGGATCAGTGTAATTGTTCTAATGTAGCATGGGGTTCATGTTTTATGCCCCCCCCCGTTGCAAATTTCTACTATTAATATAATAAATGGAATCGGGCGTGGGGCTGAGCCTCTCATGTAGGCTGGGTTCCAAACCCTATTAAAAAAAAAAAAAAAAAAAGATAGTGACTATTCCAAAAAAAAAAAACAATATTATCTAAAAGATTTCTAATCTCTAATTTTACTTATTTATCATTTCAAATTAATGTGGTTTTCATAGTAGATGTATAAGGGTTATTTACGTAAAAAAGTTATGTTTCCAAATACGCTATTAGGAGTTTGGTTATCTATTTATTATTTTTTTCATAATTATATTTATCATATGTAATTTATTTTCAATAAAATTTTCACTAATAAATTATAGCGTGCCGCGTACCGGTACGTGGTACGGGTACCGTAACGACCCGCGATCCAGGCAACACTGCTCCTCACTCTACCGCCTCATCAGACCTCCTTCTTCTAATCACCATCTTAGAGCATCTCCAATAGACTAGCTAAATTCAATTTTTAGCTATATATAACTATTTTTAAAGAAAAAATAAACTCCAACAGACTAGCTATACCCAAGTTAAATTTAGTTTTAGCTAAAATGGCTAGCTATATTTAGCTAGAGAATCTTGCATAGCTAAAGAAAAAGTTATATTTCTCTCTCCTCTTTTGTCCACATGTCAGTTTACGATTCGATAAAATTTAGTATATTATTTAAGAATAGCTACTTCTGTTGGAGCAATATTGTTAAATTAATAGCTATATTTCACATCTTTAGCTAAATTTAACTAAAAAGTAATTCCTACTGTTGTAGATGCTCTTACTCCCTCAGACAACCTTAGCCTTCCCTCAACCCCATATCTCCTCTCTCAACCAATGCAATTGAGGTTTAATTGGAAAAACAAGAGATCGGCAAACGCAATTTGAAGCGGTTGAGGTCATCAATAGCAGAGTTCACCCGTCCTCGGCCTCCACCAGAGCTCAGGATCCATGGACCAAATCGATCCTATGTCACTCTCTCTCGTTCTTTATCTTTCAATTTCTAACTAGTTCCTCTCAAAATGGATTAATGGGTACTGTAAACTTTGTGATATTGATGAAGCTTGGTTAGTGATGAACCTGATAAGTGTAGGATGGTATAGAAAGTCAGTTCTTCTTCTCTCTATCTTTTACAGTTGAGTCATTTTTGTGTTTGCTGTAAAATGTGAAAAGTTATCTTCTTTCCCTTCAATTTCTCCTCGATGGTTAAATGTTAATGATTCTTTGTATTTCCTCTCTTCTGGGTTTTCTCAATTGACCACAGTTTCTCTGGGTTTCGATTTCTGAATGTTTATTTGAATCAACTAAGGAACCCAAAGCTTTGAGCTTTGTTCTTCACGTTTGGACTAATCTCGTCTCTTAAAAAGGGTGAAATTCTGAATCTTTCAGCTTAGAAAGAGGTAGAGTTTTCTATTTAATAACTTTACATTTTCTTTATGCATATTTCAGTGGCAAAGCTTCAGAAACGGTGATCCTATATATATGTTCTTGACTAATAGCATATGCTTTCTTTGGAAGGTGTAAGGCTGGTAATTTAGAGGTTAAGCAGGTTTCAGAGACACAGCTGTTGTACAAGATTTGCGGATCGGGACGGTCTAGTGGGTCTGCTGGGTTTGAAGAGAAAAGGGACTCTGCTTTTGACAAATTAGAGAGTGGGATCAAGAATGGTAATATTTTGTTCTATACTGGGAGCTATGAGTCGGTTTATATATTGGGCCAGTGTGAGGCTGATTTGAGCAACAATGATTGCGGGGATTGTGCTTATGAAAAAACCGATTTCCAGTGTGGCAATTCAGTTTCTGGGCAGATTTTGCAAATATATATCTTTTTTTTAATACCATTACTATTCCACACTAACATCTGTGTGAGTTAAGAAGATATTTCACACTGATTATGATATTAAGAAATCATTTTGGACTCACACGGATTGATTTAAATTTAATTATGCATGTTAATAGATAGTGGGGTTCATGATAAATATTCACACGGACTCCCAAAACCATGTGAGTAGAGCATTAACGTCCCCTCCGAAGGCAATCGAAAAACATTCCATGCTTGCACTGTAAGTATAGCATTTTACACACTGATATCCGTGTGAAATAGCATTATTTCACATAGATTTAAATATGTGTGAGATGTCTGTTTTGCCAGTAGTGTATTTTCCTATTTTACAGTCTATAATAATTGTTAGGGTGTCCTAACTATAAATAGGCTATGTTTGTAAGAATTGTTACTGTGTTGCATTAATTTGAGAGACTCAGAAAATTTGTTCCATAGTTTTCTTTCATTTTCTTCTAGCTATCAAGTTTGGCCATGGCGTACATGTTATCATGGTATAAGAGCAGGTTATCTCACGTGTGCATACCTCATGGCTACACGGGCTCTACATCACCCAAAGTTGTCCACGTGTATGGCTTGAAAATGCGCCACACTTGAGGGGGCGTTTTGAGAATATGTATATCCCACATGGGAAAAATTAGACCTTGCCTAGGGGTTTATAATGATTTGGGCTACTTCATCCATTGCCAATTGATTTTGGATGTGAAACCCATATTATTTTATCAAAACTAATATGAAGGCAATTCATTGTGGAGCCATTAGCCATGAGATGTATAGATGTCGACTAAATTAATTTTGTCTTTGCTTGTTTTGTGGATGATGTTCTACCAAGAAAAGACAAAACACAAATTATTCTACAATATAATGTGAAGCTAGTTTTCTTTAAGATCACGTTTACTTACTTGGAATGATAATGAAAATGGAGAGATGATTCCGAGATAAAAGTATTCATGCATTCACTAACACATAAAGAAATCGGAATGAGTATAGGTCTCACCTCCTTAGGTATAGAACGTCTCTCACCTAACATACAAGTAAGGAAAGATAATAGGAAAAATAAATTAGGTATAGAACGCCTCTCACCTAGCATACAAGTAAGGAAAGATAATAGGCTAATTCTAGCATTGAGTTGTTGAGTTAATTAACTTGAGCACCTTCATCCATAGATCAAATTAAATTGAACATGACTAGTATACATAATTGATTGGTGGTGAATGCATTCCCTAGCAGGCTAGCAGCATAGCTTATGTTTCTTTATTGATTTCTCAAACCGAAGCAATTGTTATTTCATTTATTTACTCGTTTTCATCAAATCAAATCAACTCTTAAACCGAAGATTCTACTTTCCCAAGCATGATTAGTGGCTCGTGGTTAAGGTAGGGACACACACTCAATATGAGTAACCCTAACGCGTTGGCTGCAGGCTGGAGATGGTTTAAACCCAAAAATAATTCGTTTGCATGCACCAATTAACGAGATCAGATACTTCTCCTCGATCCTTACACTCACTTTAGAGTGTCATCCCCCTCTGCCATTGGAACCATACCCACAAAGCATATCATCAAAACCACTAAGCCTACCCTCTCCATTTTCTCTTTATCGATCTCGATCAGTTCCTTTTTTTTCTATGTAGAGTTGTAGTTGTTTTCCTCTATCGATCAGTATATGCACTACCTCCCTTTTATATAGATTGAGAAGATGGATGAGATTGGAAAACTTGGATGAAGTAAGGAATGTGATAGGAAGTTAGGAACAAACTATTTAAAGTCCTCCACTGTAAAGGCAAAAGTCATCGTACGCACGTATAGATCATCATGGAGAAGAAAAGTACTAGTCAATCAAGACAACATTGTGGAAAAATTACCAGGCCAGGACATATGTTCAGATTATACATTTCTTTTCTTTGGTCCCAATTAATTTTCAAACACTAGTAATTAACACCCATTTTGGCATGTATTTTGCGCTGTTGGGAGATAGCAAGCTGTCTAGCAAATACCATCTTCCACAATGTATAGGAGATGAGTCTAATGGAGAAAAATATTATTGAATTAATAATATAGTACATGCATGATCGGATATATCTTAATTTTGAAGTATCAGTTATTGAAGGGTAAGAAATATCTTCATATGGTGACCAACTTCATATACACATCATAATGATCCGATGTACGTAGCCACTGGTTATAGCTATGATAAAAGTCAATTATTTATTTATTTAGTTGTCAAATCTAACTTTCTAAGAAGAACAAGCTTGGTCAAAACTAATTTGAACCGAACACATGCAGTTACTGGTCCGATCAAATGGTTCATCGACTCCATAACTATTCGATCATCAATAGCATCACTGTTTGGGTAAAAGCAAAGAACTTGGCTAAAGACTACAGTCCTCGTCTTATTTGTGGATAATTAAGAAATGAGAGGATAAGTCAGTTTCGCTACTAATTAATGTGGGTGAGACAAGAAAACTAGCTGGCACCCAAATACTAAGATCCAGTCGTCAGTGTGTCCCAGAAAATAATGGAGCTTGGTCTTTGGCTAGACTTGTGATTTACTTCAGGAACCGGCCGGCCGGCCGGCTGAAATAAAATTATAGTTTAATTATAACTCAAACATATAAATTCTTGGCCGGAGAGACGTCGATCATACACTGTTACGAATATATGGTCTTCTAGTTTCTGCATATACAACAAAGAACGTTCGATCTTATACAACAAAGAAGTGCAATCTCCATGGTTAACCATGATGAGATTATGAACGCCATGGGGACCGGGTACCTATGTTATGTGGAATGTCTTAAGGTTAGCTGTTCAATCCAGAGATTCGATCTATAGCTACCTATTGTTAAAGGTTTACCTTATAAGACATGAAAATGATCAGAAGTAGATTTATGTTGCTTCGGTAGAAAATGTGTCGTTGCAACACATCTCACTACTACAATCATGGGCAAAGGGCACATACAACATTCGTGACAAAATACCCTCAAAAGACACATATAAGCGTGTCCAGCTATCATAGCAACGCTGCAGCCACTGTTATCAGGGTCAGTGCGCTGTAGGCCAGTTGCTTTCGACTTCTCTGCCTTATATTCATTTGTTCGTGGCTTTCTTTACAATTCTAATATTGTGGGGACCACCAATCCAATGGTGGGTTGAATTGGTATTGACTTCAGCTTTCATACATAAAAAGAGAAAATGTTTAATAATCCTTTTATAATCCATGATATAAAATTCAGCTTCTGGAATTTATACTTTCTTCATACCTCATATTAAGGGAAAAATTACATTGTTCAATCGTACCTATTACAAGCTGTCAACCCCAGTGAGGTTTAATACCTTAAGAGTACATACAACAATCTAATGTCTATACAAAACACTGCACCTAATTCAAACTTCACAAAATCTTCTCTGAAATTTTCAACTGTGAACTTGCATGATGATCGAGTAGCTATCACCAAATAAACACAAGAGATCAGGGGTTAAACACCAAAAACATAAACACATTCGAAGCAACTGCTAGTATTAACGTACCTTCCTCGACCTTTTAAAAAATCTTTACGAGCATTTAAAATTACCAACAGCTACCAAAAAATTAAGTGCAGCATCTGTTCTGTCACAAAAAAAAAAAACAAGTATTAAAAAGAGCATCTGTTATGTCTAAGTAAGACACACAAAATAGATTCAAGAGAAAATGAATGGCATAATATTACTATAAGGCATATAAGATGAGTGGCAAATATCCACAACCAATATGCAGAATTCCATGTTAAAGCATCTTATGTCTATAGTCCATTGAAAATTTGAAATATCAACACTTGAATAGAAAATGGACTTAACAGAAGGGTGCACATTTTAGCGTAAAACCAAAGAACAAAATAACAATTTTACCGTGTAATTGAGTTTCCAGAGATTCATTATGCATCAGTTCATAAATGACGAACCTTTTCAAAGCCCGAATGCTAGTCATCAATCTTGACTACAATGCCAAGAGCGTAGCCTATTAAATACTTGCAATGTGCAGAACAACACAACACAAGGAAATGAAACTGTCAGTAATTTGTCACTCATTGATCCATTTCTTTTTAATCAATTCATATAAAGGACTATATGAGGGTGACAAGTATAATCACTAACAAAAGCATTAGCATCAAATTGAAAAGTAACAGAAACTATCTTATTACTAAAAATTCAGGATGACTCATCATTCTAAAAGTAATAGCAGTAAACCATACCTTGATCCCCATTTTGGGAAGGATGGTCGCAGTAAATATCGAGCATTCCTATAGCAATATGTTTTTGTCACAATGGCCACCACCTGAAACCAATGCCATCAACAATAGACCGTCAAAAACAAAGCTCAGCCTTAGTAAACATTCAACATATAAGCATACCCCAACCACAAGCAGGCTTTGGAATACTAAAATGAATAGGATACTGAACCTGAACTTCTCCTCAAGAACCACTATTGTTGGGTTTTCATAGCGGCCATGTACAAAAATTGTGGTGCGTTTCTCCTTCAATAAAGTAAGGATAATGAGCTTCAGATCACTGAGCATGAACAATTAATCAAACAAGATATTGGAGAAAAATCCAAATCCAATTCAATCTAAAGCATTAAAATTTGTTCATAAACAACAGTAAATAAACCCACAAGTGTCTCCCTCACAATGAAAAACTCAATTCATAATTGTGACCATACCTTATGTTGAGAGAGGAGGTGAGAGGCAATCAAAGTCTGACTTATATCGGCAGCGGCACACTAGTCTCGCAGTCATGTCTCTTACCTATTACGTCTCGATCTCCTTTTCTTCCTCTTTACCCATTGCTATTGCTCTCTCTCTCTCTCTCGATCTTGACTCTGTAAATTCGGCGGCCATTGCTGATGAAGGGAGATTGGGAGAGATTAGGGTTTTGAATGAAATAATTGGGGATCTTCGATTAGAAGCATAAACTCATACAAAATTGGTAGATCCACTGAGAACTAAGACAAGGCGCTGAGGCTTAACAATTTGAAGGATTGATTCATTGGATGATGGTTTCAATTGAGTACAAGGAGGAGAGAAGCAGATGCAAGTGATGGACTGACGAGGGAGAAGAGAGAAGGGAGCAGAGAGGAGAAAGAGAGGTCGATAGCTACAAATATAATAAGTATATTAATGGCCATTAGTAGGTTTGAGTACAAAACGAAAATGTGAAAAATAATAAAAAACTTGACTTACCCACGATTGTTTACAATCGTGGACATTATCTCACCGATTCCACTCAAACAGTGAAAGTACCCACGCTTGTTTGCAATCGTGCCCATCAAAGCGTTGCTGTTGCTTAATATTGTAGTAGTGTAGGTTTGAGTACAAAACAAAAATGTGAAAAATAATAAAAAAACTTGACTTACCCACGATTGTTTACAATCGTGGACATTATCTCACCGATTCCACTCAAACAGTGAAAGTACCCACGCTTGTTTGCAATCGTGCCCATCAAAGCGTTGCTGTTGCTTAATATTGTAGTAGTGCCTCTTCACAGAAACATCTGTGGTGGTGGAGAAAATATGTTAATGGAGAAGTATATTTTAGTGTGAAATTAAATTATTATTTGTTCTTTCTACAATATAGGTTTTTTGTGTGAATACAATTTTTAGGACATGGAAATAGTTTATTTCAGGGGTACAAATTTAAAGTTTAGGGTTTGGATCCTTAATTACCTAGAACCCCTCTATATCGTAAACATATTATACTTAATTACAACAAAAATATCATGCAAAATAGGAAAAACTGAATAAAATTCTGAATTTGTTATTTATAGAATGTCACACATCCATTTCTTCTTAGTTTCCTCCTCTCAATCTCGATCTTAATTATTGATACATATTGGCACAAACACAATGCACTTTCAAGTATATGTATATGTAACTCACCTAATTAGCCGCCGAGAAAGCTAGCCAAGAGAGATACATATACATATACATATACATATATATATTTATTTATTTTTATTTGTTCTTGTAGGATCGACTTTGATCTTCTTATGGAGTGGTGACACCTGCAGAGAAAATGAGAATGTCAGGAGTGATATATACATAAATACAAGCAAATACTAGCTAATTCATGAAGTCACTGCAAATTGATAGAGAGAGAGAGACTCACTTCCACACTTGAAGTTGTGAGGAACAGTCCTTCCGCAACCTTGGATTTGCTTGATGCTGCGTTTCACATTGATTAAATTGGCAACCTTGGGACTAAGGTATGGACACACACACTCGGCATGAGTAACCCTAACACGTTGGCAGCAGGCTGCAGATGGTTGAAGTCCAAAAATAATTGGTTTGCATGCACCAACGAGAAGATTCTTCTCCTGCTTGCACTGACTTGGAGTTGTATCCCCCTCTGCCATAGGAACCACACCCACCAAGCACAACAAGCATATCATCATAACCACTAAGTCTGCCCTCTCCATTTTCTCTTTATCTCAGCTTCTTTTTTTCTTTCTAGTTGTTTTCCTTGTGTCTTAGTTTGTGGCGTTATCAGTATACACTACTCCCCTTTATATAGATCGAGAAGACAGGTGAGATTGGCAAACTAGGAAAGTGCTAGGAAGTTAGGAAAAAACTATTCCAGGTACTCCTCTAGTGTGAAGGCAAAAGTCATTCTATGGACATATCGATCATCATTCATGGACAAGCAGAAAAGTGATAGTCAGGCTAGACAAAGTACGTGGTGGAAAAAGTACCAATGCATGTGTTCAGATTATGCATTTTTTTCTTTCTCAATTAAATTTCAGATACTACTAATCAACTCCCATTTTGGCATGTATTTTGCGCTGTTATTGGAAGATACCGAGCTGGTCTAAATAATACCATCTTCCACAAGAGTTTAATTTAAGTCAAATGTCATTATCACGTTATCAACATTGTGGGAAAAAAAAAAAAAACTATTGAATTATGATTACTTGTTGGTCTAGTACATGATCGCGAATATCTTGATTTTGAAGTATTAGTTGGAGGGTAAGAAATCTTCATATGGTGGTCAACTTCATGTACTCATCATAATGATACCCATTGGTTATAAATTTGATAGAAGTAAATTATTTATTTATTGTTTCAATTCTAAGAAGAACAAGCTCAGTCAAAACTAATTTGCACCTAAGCATCTAAATATCTAACATACGTACTGGTTTCCCGTCCAATGGTTCACCGACTCCATAACTATTATTTGATCATCAATGGCTGAAGACTAAAGTCCTCATCTTGTTTGTGGAAATTAAGAAATGAGATAAGTCAGTTTCGCCATTAAAGTAGGGCGATCGGCATCAATAGTGAGACAAGGAATCTGGCCAAATATTCAAATCCAGTACGTGTTCATTGTTCCCAGGAAATAATGGCTCCAAAGATTGAATAATCTCCATGCATGCTTGGTCGTTAGCTAGACTTGTGATTTACTTCAGGAACAAGGCCGGCTGAAACAAAATTATAGTTTAATTATAATTTAAACATATAAATTCTTTGGGAGATTTATTAGAGATATTACATTGTGACTTTATATGGTCTTCTAGCTAGTTTGTGCATACTGCATATATAACCAATTAATTAAGAACCATGATGAGATAGTATAAATTCCATGGGCACCAGGGTACGATTCTTAAATGTGGAGTGTATTTATTTAGCTGTTCAATCTAGAGATGTATGACTTGAAAATTATCAAAAATAAGTCTATGTTGCATCGGTAGAAAATGTTTCAAGTGTGTTTCAATTTGTCTTTTGGAGTCGACTGAATTAGTATCTATGACTACTAGGGTGATAAGGAATTATAACTTATCTCTCAAATGCTTTAGACATCAAGTCGTTGTAGTATAGTGGTAAGTATTCCCGCCTGTCACGCGGGTGACCCGGGTTCGATCCCCGGCAACGGCGAGTATTTTTGGTTTTTTCTATATCACTGCAAGTTATCGTTTTAAATAAGGGAAATTCGTCCAAACAGTGTCTGAACTTTTCTAGACTATTAATTTTCATACCTATACTTTGAAAAATGTCATAATGGTACCTGAAGTTTTGGCCCCGACCTAATTTCCGTACCTAGCAACAGTAAAGTCGTCAAGGGCGTTAAATTTTGAGGGGTAAATCTGGAACTTTAGGTATTCTCAAGGGAAAATCTTCTAAACAGTATCTGAACTTTTCCAGACTATTAATTTTCATACCTATACTTTGAAAAATATCAAAATGGTACCTGACGATTTAAGCCCGACCCAATATTCATACCTAGGAACAGTAAAATGGTTGACTCCGTTGAACAGTACCAGAAAAGTATGCCAATAACTACCATGCCCAATACGAGATTTAAATACCAATATCAACATGGTATACCTAGATCTAAATATTCATATACCCGTATCCAGAAGAACTCAGGAAGATCGGCGTACGATGCCAGACCACCGCCAACAGCCGTACTCAGACCCATACTTGATCGGAACCCGACCTTCATCTACATCGACGACCTGAATTCGGAATCGTCCTCCGACACCCCAGAACCTGACTTAGGGTCTCGCGTCAAGGCTGTCTAGCAGATTGCCCAAACTACGACATCTCGTTTTGACAGAGATCGGAATCGCTTCGCCATTCCATTTCCGACAGAGATCGGACCCAGACTTGACCCAAAGTGGAATTACCAAAATTTCAGATTCCTTTGCTATCAGACTCGTCGGATTCCAACCTAAAGCATTGAAATTTCCTTGTGCATCCACCCGAATAATCTCCATGATTCCAATTATCTGGTGAACTAGGCTTAAAACCGAGCAAACCCTTGCAAACCAAACCATTTTTGCTGTTATAGCTACCAAAATTTCCACATGCATCTACCTAATCACGACTTTTCTTTCCTTCTTCTCTGTTGTCTTCTCCCAAACCCATCAAAAAAAGAAAAATTGAAATTGATTTCAGCTGCAAATAATTGAATTTGATTTTTTGGATTGTGGGTTTTGGGATTTTTGATTGAAATCGAAGCAGAGAAGATGCTGGAGAAGATCGCGTTGCCGGCGAAGCCATCACTGAGAGGGAATAATTGGGTGGTTGACGCCTCACATTGTGGATTCGATCTGTAATAGCGAATTCCAACATATCTTCTAGTACCAGAGCTTCTGTTAGGAGTAAAGAACCCGAGTTCAATTTTTTCTCCTGATAGAAAACTGAGGTAGGTAGCTGAGTTCTGCGGCTCTCAACTGAGGTAAGACGAAGACCTTTGACTTCGAGGTCTGGGGGGCAATGTTTGAACCCAACGGTAGTTATTGGCATACTTTTCTGGTACTGTTCAACGGAGTCAACGGTTTTACTGTTCCTAGGTATGAATATTGGGTCGGGCTTAAATCGTCAGGTACCATTTTGATATTTTTCAAAGTATAGGTATGAAAATTAATAGTCTGGAAAAGTTCAGACACTGTTTGGAAGATTTTCTCTTGAGAATACCTGAAGTTCCAGATTTACCCCTCAAAATTTAACGCCGTTGACGACTTTACTGTTGCTAGGTACGGAAATTGGGTCGGGGCCAAAACTTCAGGTACCATTATGACATTTTTCAAAGTATAGGTATGAAAATTAATAGTCTGGAAAAGTTCAGACACTGTTTGGACGAATTTCCCTTTTAAATAATAACTTGTAGGATTCCAGGTAGCGTAGTTGGTTATCACGTTAGCGGCTAGCCTCATCACATACCTAGTGTCCCCCGGTTCGAACCGTGGATTAGACGCTTTATATTTTTTATTTTTTCGCTGGAAATAATAATAAATATGATATTAGCTTTATACATTTGGGACAAGCAGGGGACCAAAAAGACCCGGGAAAAAAAAAAAAAAAAAACTAATGAAACTAGCTACCTTGGCCTATCATCAGGCCTAATAGAGATTCTTTTTATTAAGATAGGCAAAGATGCATGAATAGGGAGTGCTATCAAACTCAATTATCCCATAAGCATGATTATGCTCTGCTTAGCAATTGTCATGATATGTTACATAAAGCAACTATTTCAAATCATATATAGTTGTGGCTGATGGCACCAACTATTTAGACCTTTGGATTAGGAGGAGGAAGCAACCATTTGGAACCCTCAATAAAGCCTAGGCTGATGAAAGGTTTGGCATCTTCATCGCTCAGCTCTTTTGTGAATTTCACTCTCTTACTCATGCTTGAACCTGGACCAGTATTCTTGTACTCTCCAAATTGAACTGTGCTGCAAATTTTTACCATCATGTTATAAACATGAAAACAATGTAAAATTGTACCTGAAAAATAAAAAATAAGATGAGAATTTGCTAGCTTAATCCTGCTTACTTGTCGTATTCGGGGTGGAAATTGTCAGTCCATCCTTCTGGCTTGACAACTTCTGCCATGTTGGTGTAGGCAAACAACACCTTGGGAGCAGCTCTCCAAGCCCTGCCCAAATATGTGCCATTGCCGGTCCCGGTTATGTTGCAGTGAACAAATGAGTATCCGTTGTCCTCATCACCTTCCCTTGCCTGTGCCGTTATCACCGTCATTCCGTTGTCCCCTAGCACATGTAAATGTGTGTTCTGTGGTCCCAAAAAAAAAATTATGTATCAAACTTGGTATGAGCCAAATGTGAGCCAAAAAAAAAAGCATAACAAATAAATAGATGATGTTGATGATTCAAGTTTAATTGAGTACCAGATAGAGAGATTTTCCTCTTCCGAAGATGAAATCTACAGTTCCTTCAACGTAGCAATCCTTGAAGAAATGATAGCCTTGATCATCACAAAGGGTGTCCTGAAATCCAAACATTTTGCAATTGTACAATGCGGCCTTGGTCCCGAATACCCTCAAGGCAACTGCTTGTGCACCCTCTTTTTTCCCATCCGGCCTAGGCGAGGTATTCTATTAAAAAACACAATACTTCGTAATTAAGGTTAGATATGTAATTTTGAACATAAACACAATATATAAAGAACTTAAGAAAAGAATTACTATGATGTTTAAGTTAACCCCAATGAAGTAGTCGGATTCCACCGTCAATGTAGCACTATAAAGCGTCCCATTATGCTTGGCGGCATCACCATCATATGTCAAATTTGGCATGTTTTGTGAATCCCCAAAAAATGTGACAAATGATTTATTTTTTGGAATTGTTATTTTCTCATTGTATGTACCCCCTCCAATGTATATAATCACACGTTTAGTGTTCCCGGCCGGAATGCTATCAATGGCCTCCGAGATTTTCTTGTAGTCTCCCCCATTTTGCATGACCTTCACAACTTTGGCATCACCCTCCTCCGCCTTGACAAGGGCAGGGTCAAGCGAGGACTTCTGTTCTGCCAACGGCTTCACATTGTCTTTGAACCACTTGTCCAGTCCGGATTTTTCGGCTGGTATGACTGCATCATCTGCCATGGAAACGGTAGCAGCAAGGAGAATCGTCGTGATCATCATCAGAGCTGCATGGATGCCCAACCATTTCTCTCTTATGGCCATTTTTTTTTTTTTGGGTGTGTTGTGATTTTTTTTTTTTTTTTTTTTAGAAAACGGTATAAGAGTTAACTCAGCGCCCTTATCCGGAAATGTTGTGATTAGATTATGAATGCAGAGGGCATTGCTTTTATAGTCTACAATGCATGAAGTACGTACAATAGATATGATTAGAGAAAAACCAAAAATATACGAAGGTTGGAGAACTTCTCGGAAACTTGTTTGTCTCAATTTCTCATTTGAGGTTTAGATTCGGGGGAGAGGATCCTCTCCTAACTTCTTATCTACCTAACCTACCTAAGCTTTTAATGACAAATTGACACGTGTATAAAGGCAAATCTAAAGGCTGATATTGATTTGCCCACTATACTTTCAATCATTCCTCTATACTTTCAGTCTCTATTCGTGACCAAGTCTGAAACTTTTCACTAAAGACTTTCTTCGCAGCCACAGCCACCTCTGGCGACGGCACTAACGGGCTTTATCAGTGCCGTGGTGACCTCTCCTGTGAGACCCGGAAAAATGTATCGAGCTTAATGGGGATCGTACGTGAAATTATTCAACGATCTCGATAAATGTCAAGGTGCTCGAGAATATTTTCAGAAATTTTCATAAAGTGAAATCCTCAATTTAGAAGTTGGATAATAAAGTACACGACACGATGAGTTCATGGAAATTTTCGGGGAATTTTCCGGATACCCAAGCTATTTATAGCGGTTTTCTGAAGTTATTGAGACTTTAGAAAATACGGAAATTCTACGATGCGATCTCAGCCGTCAAAAAACCTCCATCACTCGATCATAGCCGTTGAATGCTAGTTGGGCAGCCTATAAATAGGCCGAGGACCCGGTGATCAATCCAGAAGGATCGAGAGAGAGAAAGAGAACTAGAGTTCTCTCTGACCCGAAACGCGACCCGGAGACCTGCAAAGAGGATCCGACCGGGGCTACTCTTTCCGGCCACCTCACAGCGGCGGACCACCGGAATTCTCTTCGTATCGACGTCGCCGTCACGCCTGTGGCCTCGGATCGTACATGCACCGGCTGTAGACGGAGGACCGACGACTGGAAGCCCCGAACTTTCTCCGACAACCTCTGCAATTTCCGGCGACTCCGGTCACCGATTGGCCTGCATGAGGTATGGAAATTCATCTCCTCGTCATGCTCTACACCCCAGCATATTTAGTTTTTCAATTCGATCAAGTTTTGACATTTTCGTTTCTGGGCTCATCTCGGTTCCGTCGCTGTCTCCAACGCCGGCGACTCTTTCCGGCACTTCTGGGCTTTCTTGCTACATGGAAGACGATCCATTCTTCGTACTCTACACGCTGGTGTACCTAATCCTTGAGCTCGACCAAGTTTTGGAGAAGCAGTGTTTGGGTATACTCGGCCTCCACCGAGGTCTTGTTTCCGTGACCTTTTCTGGTTTGTCTCTTAACTCAGTTTTAGTACTAGAATGTGGATTGAGGCTTAGTTGTATTGAACACAGATTTGGTAAGATTGGGAAATAGTCGAGAGAAGTGGGAAACTCTAGCTTGCTGTGTTCGTCATCGGACGCAGACCTGCAAAATTTGGATTTTTGTTCCTGGTCAAGTTTGATTACAAGGTGAGATGGGTTCTCTGCGAAAACTTTGAGAATCAGATTGTGTGGTCAATATCCGGAAATTGGTTGCCATGTTTGTATGCTTAATGTGAAATCATGTTTTGAGGGAGGTGTATTGAGTTTGTTGTGAATTAAGAAGGTATTTGGATTAGTTGGAAAATCTGGATGAGTTGATAAATTGATATTGTGATGTTGAATAATTAGTTGTATGGATTTGAATTGGTTGTGAGGATGTGCCTATGCTGGAATACCTATAATGGGTTGTGTGGATTTCAAATTGGGTGTCCATAGTAATAATCGTTAAGTAAACTTGATCGTATTCGTTGACGATATTCGGAATTTGATATAACTTTCGTTTGCTTGAGCATTATGTGAAATGATAACAGGTAAAGAAAATGAATTAATATATTGGGTGACCTTAGTAAATTCGGGTGCACCTAATATTATTGGTCGATATCCTAAATCTCAAGTAAGATTTTCGGTAGTTGGGATAGTTATCGAACTTGTAGTATTGGTCAACTCGGTCAAATCCTGGTCAAACCAGGAAGGGTTGGCGTTAAATATTTGTTCGACGGATTATTAACGTTAATTATGTCGGAATCTAGGATTTCCAGTTACCCGAGGAATGGAAGGTTCGTGAATCTCGGACAACGTAAAAGGTTAAAGCATCGGAATCCAAGTAGGGGACTCAGGACTCATTCGGTTAGTTGTTTTCCATTTTGAATTAAATGTTTATGCATATTTGAGTTGCATGGTTTGGTTATTGATCGCTTGAGAGTGAGTGGAACATAGCGATTCCTTGGGCTTCGATCCCCTAAACCTCCGGAGGAGCCGTATGGACGGAATGGTGTCTGACATCCTCTGAGATGTGGCACTATTTCTAGGTGATATGGCGTAAGTGGACACTCTCACTATGCTTACCTGGTGATGATTTTATTTGAGGTAAGGCCCTGTAGTTGGTCCATGGGATTGGCCATCAGGTATTATGCATTTCTTTGAGTTTCGTGCATTGGATTTTGAGTCCGAAAGATATTTAAAGTTTGTCGTTCTTTAAAGAAATGGTTTAACTTTTTCATACTGGGATCCCAAATTATTATCTTATGTGTCGGTTTTCAAACCTAGTCGGGTGAAGCCCCTATTGAGTAGCGAGGACGAAAGCTCACCCCTACAATAGTGTGGTTGCAAGTACTATGCACTGGAAATGGGATTGGAGCGGACGGAGTTGGGTGTGCAGATTTCAATAGAAGTCAGGTTCTGGGTTCCAATCTTATTCCTGTTCCTTAAAATTGTATTTTCGGAACTTGTCACAATTTGTTTGTTATATGCTAAGTCCTTTATTCCTCGGTTGTTTACAACGTTAAGTCCTGGACGAACTTTTGAATTTAAAGTTTTAGAAAGGTTTTCACCTCAAAAGAATTTAAAAGCTTCCGTTGCGAATTTTTGTCAAAATTTATTTCGAACAAATGCCTAGCGAATTTCTAGAATGTAAATCGAATTTTCGGTTTAAGTTTTAGAGACTCGCGGCACTGTAACGTACTCAAGCTGGTGAGGTGTAGTTTGGGGCGTTACATCTCCCCTGCCGAGTGCAACACCTGCATAAGCAAGATTTCCCCTTTTGTCAGCCAACTCTGCTGAAAACCTCCACCGATTAATTAGCCCTCTGCTTTTCTCTCTCTTATCATGCATTTCTTCTCATGAACCCACCCATCTTAGATAGAACCAAAGGTTGGTAGAATTGAAGATTTCAAGCAAATTTCCTTCCATGAGAGAGAGAGAAGATTTGGAAACTGTGGCAAAGAAGAAGTCAAAACGGGGGGGGAGAGAGAGAGAGAGAGGGACCCCACTTATTTTTTTGCCTCAGCAGCAATTAAAAAAATAGATAAAATAGTAGGTATTTATGAAAATCAATATAAGCCGTTGGATCATGATTTTATACACGTGTCACTTTGACATTGAAAGCTTAGGCAAGCTAGGAAGATAAGGAATTTAGGAGCATAGAACTTTGCTGAAGGCTAGACTCCTCGTCTTGTTTGTGGAAATTAAAAAATGAGATGAGTCATTTTCTTTAGAGAAAAATGCACCATCAGTGCCTCAACTCTTGTGCACCGGCCAAGTTGATACTCGGACTCTCAATTGTATCAATGTGATACCTGAACCCATATTTTGCTATCAACGAGGTACTTCCGTCAAATTTCTCAAACGGGAACGTTAAAAAAGTCACGTGCCAATCACATGGGCCCAAAAAAAAGGGCAAATACGTCTTTTTGCCCAAATGCAGCCCAATTTTTTTTTTTACACAATTTTCTCTCTCTTCTTCTTCTTCTTCTTCTTCTTCTTCCTCCTCCTCTGTTTAGTCGTTCAGTCCAATGAAGAAGGTAAAGACAGAGACCAGAAACGAAATCTTGCAGCGGCTATCACAAGACAATCCTTTGGCCTTGTCACTATCCCTACTTTTATTAAACACCAAAGATGTGAACATCGATGAAAGCCTCTGCTTCCCCATCATCGCCGCCGCCGCCGTAAGCCACGAATTGGGCTTTTTGGGCCGCGGCTCATTCTCCTTCTTCTCCACCTTCTTCCTCCTCCTGGGCCTCATATCGCCGTCTGATTCATCCGACGACGTCGTCGATGAAGTCCCCGAACGGGTCCAGTCCTCTTCCTCGCCGTCGTCGCGGTACCCTAGGCCGCCGTCGTCCTCGATGAAGTCCCCGAACTCCTCGCGGCGCTTGGCGATGATCGCGTCGTAGATCGGCTTCTCCATCTTGATCTGGAACCGGTCGTCGGCGTTTTTGGAGAGGCGGCCGCCTTGCCGGCTGGTACAGGCTGCCAGTACGTCGCCGCCTCCGCCCCACCAGAGCCTCGAGTTCACCGTCAAGTCGTTGTAAGTGATTTCTGGGCAAGCATTGATTAATGGGTTTTTGATCTAGCTCCTAAGGAAAGAAAGCATAAAGCTTGAGTCTATGTTTAACATATGGTGTTTTGATTTTGAATGATGTCAAATGCCAATTGATTGGATAATATATTGTTTTCCAGATTTGGTTTTGGTTTGTTATCGAATTTCAATTTTGGTCAAGACTTGCAAGTGGAATTGCTACAATTTAATTTGAAGCTCTAAGATTTTTGGGATAATGGAGCACCTGCATCTGTTTGCGTCTGGTTTACAATGGCAATGCATTCATACCATCTGCATTCTGGGCCCTTTTCTTTATCTTCTTCAACCTCACTTTCCCTCATTAATTTGCTTCGTACCCTGTTGAAGGTTTGTGTACAATTTGTTGGGTTTTGGTTGTGATTGGAGAACTGGGTTTTGGCAATTTGTTGAGTTTTGGTTGTGATTAGAGAACTGGGTTTTAGTTTAATAGAGCATTGCTTTAGTAAAGTTTGGAACTTTGGATTGAGCTGAAATCGAAATCGCATTGAACATTTTGTATGCTTAAACTTAGAGCTGAGGTAGTGGAGGTCGGAGAGGCAGGCGGTTCTGGAAAATGACGACGGAGGGAATGGTGGTCATCCCCTATGGAAAATGGCGGGAAATCAAGGTCTGATAGAGTCTGGGGTCATTTAAGTCATTTCATGGCATTTTTAGGGTCCACATGTTTGCCACGTCAGACATCTGACGGAGCCGTCAGTGAAATGTGACGGAAGTACCTCGTAGATAGCAAAATATGGGTTCAGGTATCACATTGATACAATTGAGAGTCCGGGTATCAACTTGGTCGGTGCACAAGAGTTGAGGCACTAATGGTGCATTTTTCTCTTTTCTTTACTATGGCGGGTGAGACGAGAAAATGGCCAAATATTAAGATCCAGTCTTCAGTGTTCCCAGGAAATAATGGCTCCAAAGATTGAATAATCTCTGTAACCCAAAAAAAAAAAAAAAAAAGAATGAATAATCTCCATGCATGCTTGGTCTTTAGTTAGACCTGTGATTTACTTCAAGAACCAGGCTGGCTGAAACAAAATTATAGTTAAATTATAACTTAGTATATAACCAATTAAGAACCATGATGAGATAGTAAAAACTACATGAGGACCTGGGTACGTATCTTAAATGTTGAATGTCTTTAGTTAGCTATTCAATCTAGGGATTCGATTTATGGCTATTTACTGTTAAACGTTTACTTTGTAAGACTTTAAAATTATCATAAATCCTTTCAAAAAAAAATTATCATAAACAAGTGTATGTTGTAATTGCAGTTTTAATGAATGATATTTCACTTGATCAAAAAAAAAAAAAAAAAACAAGTGTATGTTATTTCGATAGAAAATGTGTAAGTGTATTTTAATTTGTCTTTTGGAATTGATTGAATTTGTATCTATGAGACTATGACATTAAGATGTAACTTAGTAATCTAAGGTGATAAGGGCTTATAATAAATTTTGTAATTATAATTAATGTAGAAGCTGTTATTAGAGCAACAAGTCGTTGTAGTATAGCAGTAAGTAGTATAGTAGTAAGTATTTCTGTCTGTGACGGTGTCATTGACTTGAAACATATTTATGCAAGCATACGTATTATTGTCCAGTATGTGAAATATTATGCTCGAAATTATCATACCTCAAGGAGTAAGTGTTGGATGACTTGGACCTAACCGAGTTGATTGGCAATAAGATGCTAAAAGCAAAAAATAAAAAATAAAAAAATAAAATAAAATAAAAACTATCAACAATCAAAGAACCAAGCATTGGCAATGCTCGACTTAGTTCACACTTCACACCAAGTTTATTCAAAGTCACTAACTTATAGTCTAAAGATGGATATACACAAATGAGTCAAAGAGAATGTCGGATGCTAAGGAGCATTCTTCACCTAAATTCTATGCTCTAGATGCTAATTTAATTTATGTGAAATTTAACTCGGGTGCGATCCCATGAACGGGCGAATGGTTTTGGTTTTTTTTCTATATAACTACACATTTTGTAACGATTATATAAATGTTAGAGTTAACAACCATCAAAGAGTCTGGGTGGTGTAGTTGGTTATCACGTTAGTCTCACACACTAAAGGTCCCCGGTTCGAACCCGGGCTCAGACACTTTTTAAATCTTTTTTTTCTTGCTGGAAATAGAAATAATAAAAGCTGGAAATAGAAATAATCAAATAAATTTGATATTAGCTTTATAAATTGTCATGATATGTATGTATATAAAGCAACTATTTCAAACCAAAAAAATAGTAAATTACCACAAGATAATTTAGAACATAAATCTCATGCGCATGCCTTATTTTTCTGAAATCCATGCGGACATCAAATTGATTCATGCGGCTATGCGCTAATTCTGTTTATTTTTCTAAGCTTTCTGTTAATTATGAAATGACAACAATACCCATTCGTCTTAGCTTTTTGTTTCTTTCCGGTTATATTCATCTCTTTGGTGAGCTAGAGAGAGAAAATGATTGATAAAGACGGATAGAAAGAGAGAGAGAGAGAGATCAAATAGATCGAGATTGTGTTCTTGATTCAAGGCGGATAGATAGAAAGAGAGAGAGAGAGAGATCCTCACTCCAATCTGTACTTAGATCTGTAGTTGCAATCATTTGAGGTCTGTATTTCTCTACTTTGTATGATTTGAAATTTTCTATTAATTTGTGTTTTTCCAAATCAACAAAAGATCATAAACTATATGCATCTTTATTGTCAAAAGATCATAGCAAACCGGTCAAACAATGACACCACTAGCAGCATAATTTAATAATATATGTCTTTGCATGTTGCTTTGCTATTTTGTTCAAAATTTTCAAGGTGGTTATTGCTTTGAGGTTTGAGAAGAGATTTAATGTTATTTACCATATAACAGTTCAATAACATATCATATTTGTTATCCCTAATAGTTGTCTATGATTCTCAACTGATATTGACAGTCAGTACAATTGTGAATGCTACGTACTACCAGTTAGTACAATTGTAAATGCTACTGACCCGTCCAAGTGTATGCCCGGTCCGACGGCACGCCCTCGGGGCGTCGTCGTCGGACGGGCTTGAAGAAGTGAGTCCAGTCCGAGTGAAGGTCGCGTGGTGGCTGCGGAGCTGTCCAGATCGCCTGCGGGTCAACGATGGTTGGTTGGCAACCAGGCGGGGATGGGATTTCGATGGGGAGTTCTCGGGCCGGCGGGGCGGGGCAGGGCTGGTTCTCTGGTTGTCAAAGCGGCGACGCGAGTCCCAAACGGTGCCGGCCGGAGTGCAAGCACAGATCAGGTTGGGCGTGTTGCGTGGGGAAGATCTGGGTTCGAGAGATCGATTACCGGTCTGCTCTATCCTAGGTTGGAGCGTGGGCGGTCTGCTTTCTCTCGGGGCACAGTAGATGGAGGGGGAGATGCCGCCGGTGATGGGAAGGTAGGAGAGTTGCTGGCGAGATGGTGGTGGCATGGCTGCAGCGGGCTTTCAATCAGACTTGGGCTCGGTGATGATTGGGTCTGGGCTTTGGCTCATGGCCCATGGTGTTTTAATCTTTTATTTAAGTGTTATTGCTTTTTATGTTTCATTAGCTATGGCTTTATGCCGGCAATAAATTCCTATCTCTTGTTGATAGGGAAAAGTGGGCTTGGTTCCGGTATGCACACTCAGTGTGCCTGGTCGGCCCTAGCGAGGAAGCGAGCTATTTGCTTGATCAAATGGAAGCAACCTCCTAGTGGCAGGATGAAATTAAGTGTCGCTGGATTTATTTCTGTGCGGCAACATAGTGGGAAAGCTGTGCTATTTGTAATGATGCTTCTTCGTTATAGAGTTATCTTTCCGGTATGTCACCGCTATGTCAAAGCAAATGGAGTAGTCATTTGTGCACTCTTTGCTAATTGGTGCTTGTTAGAATACATAGATTTTATTAAGAGTCCTGGTATTATTTCAGGATGTTCTCTCTATGCTTATTGTAATATGGGGTTTAGGCTCTACGTCCCCCCCTTGTATTCTGCAATTTCATTAATCAAGACTTAAGGGCAGCCGCACCAGCCCATTTTTTTTTTAAAAAAAAATGCTACTGACAGTCATTAACAATTCAGAATATTATTATTGAAGGTCAGTAAACTACGTAAATAAACTTCTAGTAGAAATATAATTGGTAGTAGGCTTGTTATTGATGGTCAATAGCATTTGCAATATTGTTCAGTAGCATTACATAAATATACTTTCAGTAGAACTATTATTAATTGTCAGTAAAGTTTCATAACAATAAGGGAGTGATATGAGGTTAGTTATTTTATACATGGTTATTTTGTTTTGATTTTAGTTACAATAAAATTGTGCACTATTTACATGCTATAACGTACCTTTTTGAATTACATATTGTCATATTCTACTAGAGGTTAGTAGAATATATTCAATAGAGTTCTGTAATGTTTAGTTAACACCACTAGAAGAGATAAGAATGTATTATCTGTTAGCGCTTTTTGCCACAATACTAAGCTGTTGTTAATAGATTTACGCAAATCTACTGACGATAAGTAGGATTGCATAACTAGTATTGACTATTGAGAATCAAGATTAGTCTTGGGTCTAGATTCTATTATGCCATTTGGCCGGTTTGCTGTTAGTTGTGAAGTTCAAGTTCTTTCATGATTCAACTTGGTGAATAACTATATCTTCAATTATTGATGTGCAAATTATTTGTGCAGGCCAATATCTTCTGTTCAGTTGATTCCCCAAGTCAAAAGTGCTATAGAATATATGCAGGTAAAGTGCATATGCGTTTTATTTCAAAGATTGTCAATTTGATGAGTAGAAAACAGTGAAATCTGTAAGTTTATTAATAATTTAATATTCATCATGTGAACTTCACTTTTCAGAATTTAACATACCCTATGTTTTGGCTTGATGGGAAACATGTTTTCGCTACTTCAATTATGAAAGCTGGATTATTTTTCAGAGATATTAGAAAATTTGAGCTTGGTCTGTGTTTATCCGCCACAATTCAAAGCATGTAAATAAAAGGGTTTTGACCTGAACAAGATAACTTTAATAGTTCAAAATTTATTATTGTTTTGTACTTTTGGTACTGTGGATCAAAAAGTTTGATAGAGTAAAGAAAAGAAATACTAGAAAAGTATAAATGAATTCAGAAAGGGGTAAAGCTATAGTATGTTAACATTTCTCATACATCAACTATTTTTACCACTTTAAGGACTCATGTTACCACTTTGAGGACTAATATTACTATTTTGAGGACTCATATGGTAAACTAAGAAAATTTACCACTTTAAGGACTCATGTTACCACTTTGAGGACTAATATTACTATTTTGAGGACTCATGTGGTAACTAAGAAAATTTATCACTTTAAGGACTCATGTTACCACTTTGAGGACTAATATTACTATTTTGAGGACTCAAATTACCACTTTTAAGGCAATTGTATGCATGTCATACGTTAACATTTTGTAGAATTTTCCTTCAGAAAGAAGCAGTGGCATATTATGTAAATATACTAAAGTTTATCAAAATTTTGTATTTTCAACAATTTGAACTAACTTCACTGATACTCTGATAGTGACGTTTCCTCCAATATGTCTGCACGGGAAAAAAATAATAACAATTGTAGGTAATGGTCATTGGCCCAAAAAAGAAAAGAGTTTTTCTATTGGAACCTTCAAATTTGCTCGCTTGACCTCTATGCTTTTCACACCTCTTAACAAATTTTCAAATACTAAATTTACTCACTAAACCTCACTAAAGTTCCTCAAATAACTTCACTCATATAATTTGCAAACAAATTATTATCTTTAAAATAAAAAATTTAGTCATTTCAATGATTTAATTACTCTATAGATCTTAACTAAATCTACATTTCTTAATCAAACAACATGCATAAATCGCTTTTCCAATAAAAACACAAGGTATTGAGTAAAATGACATGAACTATTCTGTGGTTTTTTTTTTTTAAACTTTTTTTTTTCTATTTTAGCTGTGCAAAAAAAGTAAAGAAATCATTTGTTTTTTAATGTTTATTTTTTTTCTGTATTTTTTGTACCTCATGATTAATTATTGGGGCCGTGACCACTTACCCAATTTTTGCCCGAAAATTGCCCTAAACCCTAAACTCCACAAAGAGTTTTTTAACCACATTTACCTAATCTAACAGTGTTTGACAGTATTGCCCTCATTTTAATTAACAAATTACACTCATATCTCTCTCTCCTCCCCCTCATCGATTTCTCTCTCTCTCTCTCTCTCTTTCTCTAACCTCGTCTCAGGCTCTCTTTCTCTCTCTCTCTCTAAGCCACCACGCCCACCACTCTACCGTCGATGTCGGCCTCCATCGCCGCCGCTCTGTCCCACCGTCGGACCACCAAAGGATGACTCCATCCAACTCCACGATCCTAACCCCTCTAGGCTTCGCCGGTTTTGTTCGTCAGATGTCCGGGAAGCTCCGAAGCTCCACGCCTGAATCGGGTCTGGGCTTTGCCGGTTTTGTTTGTCAGATGTCTAGGAAGCTCCGAAGCTCCAAGCCGGAATAGGGTCTGGGCTTCGCTTGCAGGTCTCGGACGACGTCAAAACTGCGGTCTATTGGGGGGCAATAGACAGATTATTGCCCCCCAATAATTTCTTAACTGTGGTTAATTAATCACTGAAATTAGAGTTTTGATAAGTCTTATGTTGTTTTGAGTTTATTAAAGTACAATAATCAATCAATGATAGAAACTGGTGATTTTTGGGGTGGTCTATTGGGAGGCAATAGACAGATTATTGCCCCGCAATAATGTCTTAACTGTGGTTCATTTATTACAGGTCATTTCAACAAAATGCTGCTAGATTCATTAACCAAAATAATTAGGTTTATTGGGGGGTCATAAAAAGTTTATTGCCCCCTTTATATTTTTTTTATAGATGGTAAGAAGTAACTCAGTTTGGTTTTAAATTAGTTTACAAAAGTACAGGTATTCAAATTCAATACTTGGTGAATTTAAGTCCACAACGAATTGGCTTTTTTTTCACACTCTTCACTTCACTTGAATCGCTTCACCCTAGGCCTCCCGGGTGGCCTCTTAACAATAATAAATGCACCTAACAACAAAAGGATCACCCATATTCCTCCAAAAAATAACAAAACAAATATATTATTGCCCCGCAATAAACAGATTATTGCCCCCCAATAATATATCAGAAATACCAAAACACATTAGAAGCAGTCTTTAAACACAAAGAAAAATATCACTGAACACAATTATAGAGACTTTACAACAATTAAGACACATTATTGCCCCCCAATAGGACGATTATTGCCCCCCAATAATCTCGACTCCGGTTGACGATTTTGCCCACAATTCCAGTCATTTTGCAACAATTCCGGTTGACCATTTGCCTTCACACTGATTTGACTCCGATTGCAGCCCGGGACTGGAGATACAATCAAGTTGCGATTTCCGTGATGATCAGTCGCCGGCGAGAGAGACAGAAGCAAATTGAAGACGTACCTGATTCTACTGGCGGTCATCGATTCCTTCAGAAGGTCCAACTCGGCCTCGCCGAGCTTCTAAGTGACGAGGACCGTCGGCTTGGCGTCGAGCCTGGCCGCGGAGAGCACGACGACGACTTTCGACGTGGCGATGGCGAGAGCCGGCGTCGTGGGCGACCTGCTGGAGGGAGAGAGAGATCCAACGTCGTCTGGAGATAGAGAGAGAGAGAGAGAGAGAGAGAGAGAGAGAGAGAGAGAGAGAGAGAGAGAAATCGGTGAGGGGGGAGAGGGCAAAAAAGTCCCAAAAATAAATAAAAAGAAGAAAAAAAGAATTCATTGGGTAAAGGGGAAATAATCTCTTAGAGTGTTTTGGGTAAATGAGGTTAAAAAACTGTTAGTGGTGCAAGTGGGTAAATTTTAAGCTAAAATTGGGTAAATGAGCATTTCTATTTAAATATTTTTAGTTTTTTTTTTTAACTGCTGATTTTTTTTTTTTTTTTTTGCAAATATGATGGATAGACTTAGATTTAGGTCATAAATCATAAGAGGATTTATTTGTTTTCCCTCACCAATATGCGTTCAACATATATATCATACATTTTTATATCACATGATCTTAATCATATTTTTAATTCTTATTAAATATATGTGAATGCTTTAATGAGTATGTAGTGAAATTGGAATATGAAAATAGATAAGGAAAATAATAAGGAATACAATCTAATATTATTGAATTGGAAAGTCTACATAAAATAAATATAATATTTTTTTGGTATAATTATTGTCATTAATAGTCATTTTATAGTAGGTTATATATGTCATTTAATAATTCATAATAGAGTGAGGTCAAGTGAGCAAATTTGGAGGTCCCAATAGAAACTCTCAAAAGAAAATCATATTGTATCGGAAACATATCATATACAGTTGTGGCTATTGGCAGTTTGGCACCAACTATTTAGACCTTCGGATTTGGAGGAGGAAGCAACCACTTGGAACCCTCAATAAAGCTCAGGCTGATGTAAGGTTTGGCATCTGCCTCGCTCAGCTCTTTTGTGAATTTCACTCTCTTACTCATGCTTGAACCTGGACCAATACACTTGTACTCTCCAAAATTTACAGAGCTGCAAATTTTTACCATCAACATGTTATAAACATGAAGAACAATGTACAATTGTACCCGAAGATGAAAATCAAGATGAGAATTTGCTAGCTTAATCTTGCTTACTTGTCGTATTCGGGGTGGCGATTGTCGGTCCATCCTTCTGAACTGACAACTTCTCCCATGGCGGTGTAGGCATACACCACCTGGGGACTAGCCCTCCAAGCTCTGCCCAAAAATGTGCCCTTGGCGGTCCCGGTTATATTGCAGTGAACAAATGAGTATCCGGTGTCCTCTTTACTGTCTCTTGCCTGTGCGGTTATCACCGTCATTCCGGTGTCCCCTAAAACATGTAAATGTGTGCTCTGTGGTACGAAAAAAATACGTATCAAATTTGGTTTGTGCTAAATATGAACAATAAAAAAACAAGTAAATAGATGATGATGATTCAAGTTTGATTGAGCACCAAATAGAGAGATTTTCCACTTCCAAAGATGAAATCTACAGTTCCTTCAACGTAGCAGTCCTTGAAGAAATGATAGCCTTTATCATCACAAATGGTGTCCTGAAATCCATACATTTTGCAATTGTACAATGCGGCCTTGGTCCCGGACACCCTCAAGGCAACTGCTTGTGCCCCTTCTCTTTTTCCATCTGGTTTTGGCGAGGAATTCTATAAAGATCACAATACTTCGTAGTTAGAGCTAGAGGTAATTTTGAACATAAACACAATATATATATATATATATATATATATATATATATATATATATATATATATATATATATATATATATAAAAAGAATTTAAGAAAAAAATTACTATGATATTTAAGTTAGCAGCAGTGAAGTAGTCGGATTCCACTGCCAATGTAGCACTATTCACCGTCCCATATTTGGCGGCATCGCCGGAATATGTCAAATTCGGAATGTTTTTTGAATCCCCAATTAATGTGACAAATGGTTTGTTTTTTGGAATTGTTATTTTCTCATTGTAGGTACCCCCTCCAATGTATACAATCACACGTTTAGTGTTTCCGGCCGGAATGCTATCAATCGCCTCCATGATTTTCTTGTAGTCTCCCCCATCTTGCATGACCTTCACAACTTTCGCACCCTCCTCCGCCGTGACAAGGGCAGCGTCAAGCGACTTTTGTTCTTTGAACGGCTTCACATTGTTGTTGAACCACTTGTGCAGTTCGGATTTTTCGGCTGGTACGACTGCATCACCATCCGCCATGGAAACAGTAGCAGCAAGGAGAATCGTCGTGATCATCATGAGAGCTGCATGGATGCCCATCCATTTCTTTCTTCCGGCCATTTCTTTTTTCTATTTTCTTGTCTTTTTTGTTTTTTGGTGTTTTGTGTGTGTTATGATTAGATTATGAATGCAGGGGGCATTGCTTTTATAGTCTACAATGCATGAAATATATAGAGCACAATAGATATGATTAGAGGAAAACCAAATATATGTGAGGCTTGGAGAACTTCTCGTCTTTCCTAGTTTCTCTTTTAAGGTTTAGATTTGTGGGGTTTCAAATACTCCCTTTGCATAATTGGTAACAGAAATTAATATACTAGCTATAGCTAGCTAGCCAATTGCTCACAATTAAAAATTGCAAAGCTTCGAGAAGAAAAAGAGCAAAATGCAACGTCAAAAAGATAATTATATAGACTTATAGCAGATCGAGGCCAGTTAAAACTTAAGGCTAAGTTTGGTATCACTGTGAGAATAATCTGTTGTAAAATAAAGTAGTTGTGAGAATAATTAGCAGTAAAATAAATCAGTAGAGTGTTTGGTAATTGCATTTTTAAAATATATATAATCATAAAAAGCAATCGTAATGTGTTTGGTAACTATTAGTGCATGTAGACCTAATGTCACCGTATAAAATAACCAAAATAGACATAGATGCTAAAGTACTTCGGTTCATTTGTTTGGTATTTGGCATGTTAATTAGCTCAATATTACTATCAACTTTTACTTTAGTTTCGATATACATAGCACAAAATGAAACTCTTATTTCTCTATCTTTGATTCTTAATTTGCAACATATCCAGCAATGATTATTCATTAGAATTAGATCCAGAGAGCTTGTAAGTTGTAACAGTCATGATTTAGAACAAAATATGAGATGGGAGCTGGTGAATTGAAAAATCAATTTGGCTACCATCACAAGCTACAGAGCACATGCTATATCTATAAGCATTAGAAGCCTTGGCTACTAAAAGCCGTCATGATATAGCATTAGAAGCCTTGGCTGCTAAAATCAACAAGATTTCACCAACTGAAGAATCATTTCAGATTTCTACTTTGCCCACCTAAAATTATAAGAGTAATTACATAATGATTCCAATGTAGGAAAGGGAAGGTCCATGATCTCAATAAACCCTCTGGAGCCTTTTCTTAAAGAGCTAGATATGAAAAGAAATAAACCCCAGAACTTCAAAGAAAGAAGAAGAATGCAAATTATCAAAAAAAAGATGAGCAGCTGACGCTAGATTAATTAGAAGTATCTGAGTTCTGAATTCACACTAATCGTTGAATGAAAGAAGAATTGAAGAGTCACTTTTTATAGGCAAAGAGGAGAACAGATTAATAGGGAGAAGAACGAGTGAAGAAGAGCTGTGAGCGAGAGCCAGAGCGTTGAAGAAAGAATGGGATAGAAGGTGTAAATGCAAAATTCAGTAGGGATATTTCGCGTATAATAAAAAATTCATTAAACTGTCGCTGCTCCTTAATTGCGTTAAGACTTAAGAGAACGTGGATTTTTAAAAGCAGGTCTCCCCTACCTTGATTAATCTCATTTCCGCGGCCACAGACTGCGAATTTAAAAAAAAAAACGTGAATCTTGCAAATTAACCAAACACGTCGGTGGATTAAATTGGTAATTATACACAGTTTTTCCTCAGAAAACGCAATACATACATATTAGGTTAACGGTGACGTTTCCAGGAGTTATGGCAGGCTACATGGTTAGTCCATTGCAAAATCGACGTCTGATTTGAGTTAGTTAAGCTCTTGAACCTCTTCCAGTCGTGAATCACAGCCGTCAGATCCACCACCTTGGCGCTTATTGTGCGGCAACAGTTAGCATGAACGGTTGTGACAGCTTTGAAGTCCCTGCTGACTTCACAAAAGCCACTGAAATAAAGGGTGTCCAAAAACCTCACTCTGAGGCCTAACTCCTTGAAAACACCTTCCCGGATCATGTTGTTTAGAACATCCTGCTCTTTCAATCCGGCGGAGTCGTTTTTCCTGGCGTACCACTTGTCGAATAATGAGATTGTTCTGTTGTTGGACCGCACAATGTAGAAGCCTGAGTTGATGGGGTTGGCTTCAGACCACTGATCGCCGTTGAATTTATCAGTACTGATCTGGAGATCTAAGCTATCTATGCTTTGGTTGTACTTGAGCCTTGGAAATGGATTCCGTAGCCACATTACATCCGCATCCTGTGAATGAAATGTTGGATTAAAAATTATATTTTAATTTTTAAGTCCATAACCTAATGAGCTTGAATTGGATTCATCTACTATATAACCATAATGATATCAACGAGAAAGAAAATGTTTTTAAAAATCTAATCGCGCTGATATTGTTCTTTAAGATTGTCATTTTGAAATCATTAACCAAACTGGTTCTTTTTTTAAATCGAGTTAGAGTGACGTCTAATCTTACAACATAAGCATCTCCAACAGAATACTTATTTCAAAAAAAATTTGAAATTTAACTAATTTTAGACTAAGTTTGATCTCCAGCAGACTAGCTAAACAAAAGCTAAATTTAGGTTTAGCTAAAAGACCTAGCTATATTTAGCTAGAGAAAAGAGAAATTTAACTAAAAGTTAAATTTAACTTGAGATTTAGGTATTCTGCTGGAGCATAACTCAATATTCAACTAGCTATATTCTAATTTTAGCTACTTTTAGCTATGAAGATAGCTATCACTGTTGGAGATGCTTAACATTCTCGATATCTATTATAGCCAGAAGAACAAAATATTTCAAGAATGTATTACATATGATTCTACACAATAAAACGTCAAATTCTTTTATCATTCGCTCTATGAGGTACAACCCATATGTCACATCCTCCACGAAATATTTGGTGTATTTGGTGACTTTTCATAATTTTTATTTTAATTTTCTATATATAATTGTCATCGGATTTTGCGTAAAAAGGCATATTTTTTTAGCAAATTGAGGTTAGCAGAACTTGACCAAAAGCTTGGCAAATTGTTATCTAGAAATAGGCATATTTTTCCTGGACAAGTGAGCAATACCTATACGGTAGCATAAGGAATATATGAATATACATTATACTCAACATAGTATAAGAGGTCATGCAATAATGTCTATGATCCATAATACATTTCGCCTGACCACTAGTTAATGATGTGAATCTAAAATTTTGCCCACGATTGTAGGCCAACTACTCACAATAGTAATTAATTTTTACTTTGGTGACAGTAAGTTGTTAGACAATTGATTAGGTGTGATCTTTTCTCTTTGAATATGTCAAGAAATTTAAACTAAGAAATAGACTCACCGTGAATATGAAACTATAGCCTTTCTTGAGTGTCTCTCCGAGAAAGAGAGTTCTCCTCCACATCATCTTGATAAAATCTTGAGACATGTACACTTCCTCAGCATCAAAATCGACTCCGGCAGTCTCAAGCTTGTAGCAGTGAAGATGGAGAAACTTGCAGCGTTCAAAGGATGTTTGATCGGCCGCCACAAGAAGTAGGTGATTAATCAAGTTCCTTGTGTCTTCTCCAAGCCAAAAACCATCTAAAAACAAGTCAAGCATGGGCTTATCTCCTTCTACGTAGGCTTTGTTTATAATCGCAATGATCAGAGTCTTGTTTTCCATGGAAGCCTCAGACAAAGCTGATTCAAGAGCATCGCTCCTGCTCGTGTCATTGACCTATATATAAATCATAAAGATGATTAGATTGAATTATTGAAAATTTGAAACAAGAAACAAAAATGATAATCAGAGATTAAGATGCTTAAGCATAACTTACCTGTTTAGAGGTTTGACATATTTGGCGGGCAAGAAAGAATGGATTGGATCCGTTCGAGCTCTGATTGAACACGAGCAATACTAAACCAGCAAATATCAGAAGGAAGAATATTGCAAACTGTTTACTTTCCATGCCTTGCTTGTTATTAATCAATAAGCTATTTAAGGTGTGATGGGAACTAGCAAGCTTCTTATAGATGAAAGGTCTTCGGCCATATATTGAAGATTCATTAGGCCTCTGCACCCATGAAAACTGGAATAAACTGACCACGGCAAGCAATATGCGTGATTCATAGCTAGTTAGGCATGATTTTGGTGAATTTAACCTTAATTGAGTTTGAGTAGGCATGTGTTTCTTGCGTACGTAGATTCCTTCTCCAACTCATCTTTTATCTTTACACTGTCAAATCGAGTAACGGACTCTATTGAAAAATTATTTTACTAATAGAAAATTGACTAATAACCACCCCAACTAGACACAGATTTAGATCGTTGTCCTTTGGATATCAAAAGACTTAAGCTGATTAGCTAATTAATGAATGATTTCTATGAAATCATATATAACTTGCACAATCTTAGCCAATTGGACCCCCCCTCCAGTCTTCTTATGTAGTCATAATTATATATTAAATACATAAATCGATCTAAAACGTATGATGAACAAGAAATTCAAAAGTAAATTAATACAAGAGATAGAAATGTTAATTAAATCTCATAATTATGTACTTACCAAAAAATACTTTTCATTAAGTATTTACTAAAATTTAAAAGAATTCGATTAGGGGGAGATTAAATCTATATAGGAAACAAATCAAAAATGTATAAAGAATGGACGCCGCATGAACCTTAAGTGTTAAGAGGACATTAATTTTTTGTATATATCTACATTATGTATATATATGGTTTATTTTTTTAACGAGATTGGTGAATTAATTAATTGGGGTTGGGGCTATAGTTTGAGCGGAAGTGTGTTTTTTCTTCTTGCCTTATTATGCCAACAAATCTCTTTCTTTATAACACTTTTTCATATACAGTAATGGACTTAATTGAAGAAAATCAGCTAAAAAGAATAATAAATGCACCCTTTATCAAATCTTTAGGGTTGGACGAATTATTTGAAGACCGTAGGACGTAGGTGCTGGGTAAACACTGGGGATTACCCTTTTCAAAAAAAAAAAAAAAGCACTTGGGATTGCATATTTTTATCCAATTGTGTGTGAGTTATTGTAGGCATTTTTATCTTTTTGTGGATTGACACCCATATTCTATCCCAAAAAAAAGGAATTAAATTAAGATTTTTTTTTATTTTTAAATTAAGATCTACCACGCTAGTTGCCAAATATCTCCTTTTTTTTTTTTTTTTAAATTAAGATACTTACCTACCACGCTAGTTGCCAAATATCTCCTTTTTTGTTCACAAAGATAACCAAACCCCCTATTAGGTTGCCAACCCTGACCAAATTAAATGTGTGCTGGTGAATTAGAAACTTGACAAAGAGGGTTCCTAGGATTCTAATATCTGACCCTCTAGGTTTAGATTTGGTCTCGGCTCGTCGACCTTCCAACTGCCGGAGCAATCCCAACCCTTTTACCCCATTTAGTACTACATATACATGATGTAATGCTTGTTTGTCAATCATGCAGTACTCTACTTTCTTTTTATCGGTTGGTTTAAATGTATATTTTACCAAAAGCAAAAACAAATGCATATGTGATGCCATAGGTTAACAATATAGTAAGTTTAACTGATAGATCAGAACGTACCTTTCACATTTTCAATTTCCAGTAACATCGGCGTGGCCGTTAAAGTGTCGTAATGTCATGCTATATCAGTGAATGATCTTATGCAGAGACTCATCTCCTACCATATGCCAAGCAGATTTCTCATGATCAGTCGAACATTACTATGCCAGTTAGGGCATGGATAATGAATGCTATTCCATGTCACCTGGATATATACGTTTTTTTTTCTTCTCAAAAAAGAAAAAAGAAAAAAGAAAAAGATATATAAGTTTTTTGAAATGTGATTTCCCTATATTTGTATCGCAGTAAAAAAAAAAAAGGAGAGAAATTTTGAATACACATCCCTTATTACTTAATACACACTCTCTACAGTTTTTATCATCAAACTTCCATCTATGCCCCTCCTCATTGATAAATAAATAATAAACAAATAAAAATAAAAACAAAGAACAATTCACAAAAATAAAATAAGAATGAAATGTTTTTTATATCAAAATATTAATTAAAGATATTCTTATAGGGTCAAATTTTCTCCTCGTTTGCATGATACAGTCGATCTCGCTTCAAGATAATAAGTGAAGGACGTCAATAGTAGATGAAATAATTGTGATCCACATGAAGAATTAGCAGGCAACTAAATTGGTTGAAACATATTGAAAGAGGTTATAAAACCATCAAATATATCTTAGATACATGAATACATCATCATCAACTTGGTTTGCAAAACAACCATCCTGGCTCATTCTTTACCGATTTTAATATTGACCATGATTATATGGATCATGAAGATATTGACATTGAATCTTTTAAAATCTTAGAGGCATCAAGTTTTTCAATTAGAAGAACAATAAAGGTAATAAAATTAAGTTATTCAATCTTCTAATTAACCATATACCAACCTCATTGATGTGAGAAAGAAGAATGATGATTAGTAATCACCATATTAATTTGTCGAAATTAATTAGCAATTTAAGTCCACAATAAATCAAAAAACAAAAAGGAGAAAAAATTGTTGGAGAGAGATGAGGGAGAAAAAGGAAGGGTAGGAAAGGAAACATGGGAAAAAAATAGCAAATTTTTTTTTATAGGGTGTGTGTATTAATAAAAGAGGGATGTGTATATATAATTACTCAAAAAAAAAAAAAAAAAAGAATATGCAATGTAACCATGTCTATATGCTAAAATGATTTGTTTTTTTCATTTCGATTTTTTTTTTTTCCTGAATAGAGAAAAAGAGATCCAAAGTTTCATTAGGTTGCCAGATCCAAATGTACATCAAAGTCACCGTCTACATACTATCCGGAGCCGGACGCCCAAACCTCACTGTACATTTCTAGCTTTTCCTTTTTCTCTGAAGTTTGTGGGGGTTTCTTATGTCTGATTGCTTCATTTCTCTGGTAATATAATACTAGGTTCCTTAAAAAAATATATATTAGGGTTTGCCTTGTTTCAATCTTTTCTGGATATTACTTTTCTTTTGGAGGTTAAAGCTATTGAATCTTGATATGACAGAGATTATTGCATATTAATTTTTAGGAGCTAGAGGGAGACTATGCATAAAGATAAAGGGGATCATCATCATCATCTACGTGGTGTGGTTAGATCACATTCTGAACCGGCTTTGAAAGACAAATCTTCATACACTCCCTCCACGTCATTTGCTGCAATTGGCCATTACAATGACAACAATCTATTCTTTGAAGAGGGTCAGTTTCTTTCATACACCCAATACCTACCTGTGTATGCATATTTCTATACAATTACATATGCGTGTGTGTGCATACATATCTATGATAGCATTTTGTTCAGAGAATTCATATTTATTATTAACCAACTTGTTTGGACTTGTTAATCCACGTCTGGTGTTAATTAATCAATTTTGGAAGCGGACATTATCACTCTATTTCTCAGTTTTGTTTTACATGCAATTGTCTTGGTCTTCATCTAATTGCAGAGGAATCTGAAACAAGTTGCGAAGATTCAGACGTTAGACGTTTTGATGAAGAAGAAGATTCATCTTGGATATCATGGTTCTGCAATCAAAAAGGGAATGAATTCTTCTGTGAAGTTGACGACGACTATATCCTAGACGATTTCAACCGCTCTGGTTTGAGAAATCAAGTGCCATTCTATGATTACGCATTGGATATGATTTTGGACGTTGAGTCTTCTGATATCGGTAAAACTTACCTGGCCATTTTCCATGACCGCTTTGTAGAAATATTATATTTCGTAATCCTGCGATTTCAATTGCATTGCTACTTCTAGAGTCACCAAATTTGTTCACCGTCCGCGCACATAAGAATATAAGATCACTATCTTGGTTGACTAGATAAGAAGAATTGTCACATTCTTTCGATGAACAAAATTTGGTAAGCACTAAAGCACATTTGTGGAGTCTAGTCACAGTATAATATATGTAATTTTTTAAGAATGTTGAATTTGTTATATGTGCTAGCTAGTGCTTCATGTTTGATCGAGTTGAGTAATTTGTTTTCCTTTGGGATCAAATAGATGGTACCTTACATGATCATGAGCAGAATAACTTGATCGAATCAGCGGCAGAGATGCTCTACGGTTTGATTCATGCCAGATACATAACAACTACTAAAGGAATTTCTGCAATGGTAAGATTTATTTATGTTAACCATGGACCCATGGTAGTTCTTAATATATGATTCCAAGCTTCTGGTAGCTAATACTGTTGTGCAATTTTAGTTGGAGAAGTACAGGAACTATGATTTTGGTAGATGTCCAAGAGTAAACTGCAACAAACAAAGATGTCTACCTGTAGGTGAGTCTGACATTCCAAGATTGACTACCGTCAAAATATACTGTCCCAGGTGTGAAGATATCTACTCTCCACAATCCAGACACCAAGAACGTATCCTTAACCATTGCATATGTCTAAGGTTAAAGTCATCTTTCGGTCTACCTGATTTGGCTGAATTTTAACTTTGCTCCATGGTTACAAGATCAATGTGTTTTCAATCTTGGTGACTGGTGTGGAGTTTCGTCAAATTATCATTAAAAATCACCAGTGCAATGGCTCTCGGCTCTCTCCCTTGGCCAAATGGCTTGCCCAACATGAGTGAAGCCCTTAGAAGTGCGATTCACAGGTGATTTTTAACTTCAAATTGATGAAATTTGACTTGTGACCAAGACTGGAAACATCTGAATACACAGTAAAAAAAAAGTAAACTGGTAAGACTAGGACCCAATCTTATATGATTTCTTGTACTTCAAAACACAAAACAATGTTTCCTTGACAAGTTTAGAAATCGATGGGGCATATTTTGGAACCACGTTTCCTCACCTGTTTTTCTTGACTTATGGGCATCTTAAGCCAGAGAAGGCAAGTCAGAGCTATGCTCCAAGAATATTTGGCTTCAAAGTCCACAAGAAATAGACAGCGGAGGGCAGTTCTCATTCTTTGCACTGAGTAGTTCAGGAAGGCTTTTAACTTGTTTAGGCTGTGCAATTGCTGGTACGCAATGATATATGCATCAACTTGATTCTTTCAACACGGAACAGAAATCCTTATTGCGGTTACATGTAGAAAATGCCATTCATTCGGATCATGATTTAATTGAAATGTGCATGCATGGTGGCCATCTACTTTCTTAAGTAACTAGAACCTTTGAAGTGGCAGAGGAAATGTGCATGCATGGTGGCCATTTACTTTCTTAAGTAACTAGAACCTTTGAAGTGGCAGAGGCTAGCTAAAGTATAGGCTAAAAGCTTTACTAGAAAGAGTGAATAGATTTTTGATATATATTTAGAACTGGCTAATAATATGGTGGCATAGACTCCTAATACCAGCATTCAGGGGATCATAGCTGTTACCACACGGATTGGTACCAAATTCCATCACTGAACAAGTCAAATGGGTATAATATTTCCATGGACAATCTTGTCCAAACAAAATAAGGGTTAGCAAACTGAGTGATCATCTAAAGGGAACACTAGGAATCAATCACCATTCAGCAGCCACTAGGTTTCCAAAATCACACCTGATACTCTGGATGTCTTCATTGATAGCTGTTGCTTCTGCTTGCAACCTGCTAATTTCAGAAACTTTGACCTCTTTCATTGACACTGCCATCATCCGTTTTTCTTGTAAGTCCTTAATCTTCTTGTCAATCCCAGTGATTGTTTCATCATAGGTGGTTGTGTCATGAGTACTCCCTGTGATCCTAAGTTTAACTTCCTTTGATTGTTTCTGAAGCTGTCCCAACTTTATTTTAATGTCTAGCAATTCAGTCAGACGATGCCTTAGTGCTTTGACATCAAATCCCATCAATTCCATTTCAACTAGTCCTTTCAAATAGCTTTCGATTAATTCTCTAGGATCATCAACTCGTAAATTGGAAATCTTCTCAACCAAAGAAGCAAAGGCTAACATACTGCCGATGGCTGCTCCTTCACGAAATACAGGATTCAAGTTCACCGCAAAATGAAATTGCGGCTTCTGCGGAAAGTTTTTGAATACTTCCATGGATTCAAGATGTTCCCATAGTGGAGAATTCTTCACAAAAGGCAGATTTGGACTTTTTTCTTGTTGGTTGACAGTCCCAGCAGGGTTACCTAGATCACAATCTTGATGTTAATCAAACAGACTACAGCCAAAGGAATCTATTTGAAATTATCACAATTCAACTATAATAAGCAAAATAAGACATAGGGTTTAGGGTTTATTGATATTGGTTTGTCATGTTCTATCATACCTATATGTTCAACAACATTAGCTTGGACACTTCAACATCAGTAAAAACTCCAGTTCCGTTATGCTTTACACCTACAAAACCAATGTTTTTCAGGATACCAATGCTCTATTTCCATAGTGCACAGAAGGAATTTTCAGGTTGTGAGCCTCTTATACCTGTCAGTTTGAACCTTTTCTTTCTTTGGTAAGTTGCCAGGTTTTGGTTCCCCCTTGGATTTGCAGGCTTTTCAAGTATATCATTCATACAACCTGCAGCCACAGATCCAGAGTCATTAAGTTCCTCACAACCAAATCTTAGCACATTAGAGATCTCCAATCTATAACCATCTAGCAAGTGATGTCTAGCTTTGACATATTACACACACCTGCTGCTGGATCTTTTGGGTGTTGAACAAGTAACTCAGCCTGTTTTTTCTTCCCTTTTATTCCACTGCTCACTTTATCTTCATTACCATGTTTAATCTCCTAAATGAGTGAAGAACAAACATCATAGTCAGAAAAATTGAGTTAGATGGTAGTAATATGCATCCAAATCCATATTTACTATAAGCGAAGCAGAACAGTTTTGAATTAATTCCAGATTCACAAAAAAAAGAAGAAGAAAGAAACTCAGGTTTCTTTAAGAACAAAAAAAAGCGTATTAAGGTAACACTGAATAGTTTTAGATAATCTTGTTTTCTTGATAAAAGAAGAAATTTCAAGCAGCACTACTTTAATAGACATGCTTTGAGTTAGCTCTCAGGAGAATCATCTTCTCGTATTTTCAAAAGCTAAGTTTATTCTTCAAAATCACAATGCTCTTGCATTTGTTTGATAGGAAGCACATTGGTCTTATTGTCTTACATTTAAACTTCTCAGAAAACTTACCTTCACAGGAAGCAAACATGAATTTCCAGCATGCAAGCCCCCAATTGCTTCAGGCTCTGACGGGTTACCAAAAGATTCAATCTTGGTCATTACATTTTCATCTTCAATGTATTCTTGGTCACCTCTTACACTTTTACTGCCATTGCTGACTGCACACACACAGACGCACAATTTCATTTAACGTTAATCAATGTGGACATATGCACGTCTCAGGATTGTGGATGTTATACCATGCAATTTTCGGGGTATACCCTTCCTTCCACGTTTTACAAATTGTGAGTTTGGTTGTCTCCCCCTTTTTACAAAATTGATTGCTAGACTATCCAGTTGTTCGAACTGCTGTTGCTCATTCGTCTGCCACAGGATTAAAATGAATTCACATCAGGACATCGGATGCAGAACTCAGAAGAATAAATATCAGATGAGAAACAGCTGTTCCATCTCTTAGTTAAAAAATAGCAGCCCTACTTTGAAACATTAAAATGAAAAATTCTGAACCAAATTATCTATAAAAGAACAGCACCACTTGGACTGCCTCCAGGTCAGTTGGTGCATCTCTGAGAACATTAACCTTAGCTTAATGCTGGAACATATCTATTTATCATCCCATATGAACTACAGAGGCCTAGTTTCCTTTCTCTTTTAAAAATTCAGGAAACATGTAAAGTTGAGTAGTTATATGTTCTAATATTTCCCCAGGAATGAGCATTACTGAACCCTGCACTTGGGGTTTAGAGAGGCAAGACTTGACTCCCAGGTTTGTTTACCCCAACAGAACGTTCATTAATAGGAGACTAAATGCCACTGAGTTACGTTCTTGAGAGACCACTTACCTCTTCATCAGTAAATAGGCCTTTCCTCTTGGATGTTTTAGCTGGGGTTTTCCATTGATAGGATTGTGCAAGAGACAAGGTGTCTTCTGAATCTTCCCCTTTTAATTTCTTGCAGGGAGTGGGACTTAAAAATGTTGAATCATCACTAGGATGCTGAGATATTTTCAGTTTGTCTTTGGTTCTTTCACAAGGTAACTTATCCATGCAAGGACTCAATTGCTTCATCCTAAACTTGGTATGACAAGGTGTTTTGCCTACAGAATTACTGGAAATTTCCCTTGCATGTCTTGGTTGTATTCCACGATCATTAGTAGATTGAAATTCCTGACAAAAAAACAAAAACCAGCATTATGCCACCTACGGCTAATTTGGGTCTATGTATGCTTTCAGCATGGTAACTTCAACTTGAACATCACTAAACCATCTGTATCCAAATTGCATCACAAAGTTGGAAAAAAAATAAATGAAATCACCACTCCATTGTAATCCTTGCCTTCTCCCCATCAAAAGGGTAAGCCACATGAAATTAATGTAGTAAGAGAACTCTTATAATTTTGTGAACAATGAGAATTATCAACCAATTGTAGGGTGCCAAGGACAGTATTTCTATTTTTCTGAAACCTGTATGAAAATATAGTAGCAAAATGAAACCTCTGAAGGGAATTTTGAACACATCCCTATGATGGGGAAACAGATTAAAGGTACTAATCATTAACTCGCCGAGACAGAAAGTTAGTCAAACATTTTCAGAACTAAAGACAGCCATGATCCCTGTATAAACAAAAGGAAAGCATACATACCGAACCGCTAGTCACCCATTGTTTACCAATCCATTCCAAGTGGCACCTTAACTCTGAATGACAAAACTCCTTCTCCTCCTTTGTGAATCTGAAAGTGACAATGTACCTCTTGTGCGTAAGAACTTCTGTAATGTCCCCTACCCACCAACCCATATCACAGAACGCATCCACCATTTGCGACAAGTGAAAATCTTTTTCCTCTTGCTGTGGAGGGCGAGGTCGAATCTGGTGATCAGTTACAACTTCTTTAACAAGACCATTTTTATCATCATTTTCTAGGGTCTTATATTTGTATTGCACCAAAAAAGAGTCACCCCCTACTTGACCAATAAAAAATGCAGGTAACCATGAAGACCATAGATGATCTTTTTCCAGATTCACTTCAACTGGTGTCCATGGCTTGTAATTTGATCCCCTCAACACCTGAATCAGTGAAAAACATCAGTTTTACTTTTACATCATCATCAAAAGCATACCATAAAGAAAACTTTTGTCATCCCTCGAGTAACAAAAAGCTCCTACATTCATTGTACATGTCATGAACAAATGAATTTCAAAAAACCATCACCTCATTAAATCCACACACTACACAAAACCACAACCTGGTCATTATTTCTTTCCTAAAAAGAACGGCTTTCATTCATTAAATCATAACAAACCTCATTACAATGATCAAGGAAACGCCTTTACCCTATCTGGATTCTTCAAACACAAAATTATCCACAAGAATCATAACAAACTGCTCTTAAAAACTACGAAAACGAATAAAGACTCAAACTTTTTAAACAATCAAAACCAATTCCACAGCCAAACAACAGAGTAAGACAATGAATAAACTATTGCAGAGCACATGTATGCTCTTTAGTCAAAAGAAGCCTCAAGTAAATTCCCAACATAGACCCAAGTAAAACCCTGCATTTATAAAGCACAACTAAAACCCTGCATTTATAAAGCACAACTAAAACCCTGCATCAAAAAACAAACCCACATATGCATCATTACCAAGAAGACCCAAGAACTAGTACCTGTCTTGGGGCTCTGGTCCAAACCCCATGGTCCCAATCCCAATGTGACCTCAACTTACTGCGCTCTAGCTCCAAATAATCCGGCGGTTTCTTAAACGTCCCCACACCATACTTCTCCCCCACAACACTCATCACCAACCCAGTCCACCAACCTTCAAGGTGAAAAGCATCAACGACGTCGTTCTCCTCCTCCTCCGCATTGTCAGCCGGAGGCGGCGGCCGGAGAAGCCCCACGGTGGTGTGCTCGACAAGTGGCTTGGTGGGGTCCTTGTCGGAGACAAGAGTCTTGTACTGAATCAAAACCTTGTTGGAAGTAAAGGTCTTTCTTTTTTAGGCTGAGGAGTTTGCTGGTGGCTCTAAGATTGTTGCAGGGAACCATGCACCTTCAGACCCTTTTTCTTTGCTGCAAACTTCGACGTTGGGTGAGATACCCAACAGGGTTATGGCCACCATTGCTCTCCTGCTCCTCCATTTTAATTGGTTGCTTCACAGTTTCAAAGGAGGAAAAAATTATTACTATACAATTTTGGCACTGCACTTACTCTTTTGGACCCTATGAAACACAGGGGATGATTCGATTTTGTCTTCTCGTGTGCTGTCTCAGCTCTGTTGCTGACACGTGTGTTTTCAGACATTTATTTTGCTGTTTTATTAGGATGATGGACGGACGAGAAGTGCTTCCGAATATTGAAATTCTAAAGTCGATCTGTTTGATTTTATTACTGTAGGGCGCACCACAATTTCAGATTGCAATCCAACCGTTCTGGCTCCAGTACTCAATAGGGCACACCATATAAAGTTTGTAATCTAACGATTTTTTAACTCCAATTTCAATATATGAAGCATCATAGAACTTCCAATTTTTTTTCTTAGTTAGACTCCAATTTTTTCCTTTGTTTTGGAGATTATGACCAATATCCCAAGTAAACAAAATCTAATCAACATAATCAAATCTAGAACCAAATTCTTTTGTGGTCAAGTAGTAGAGTGGATTGAATCTAATTGAGAAGAGACAAGATTATAATCAACCATCACAAATGATAATTCCAAATTGAATTAGAAAAATAATAACAAATTATTTGGTGCCTAATCGGGGCCTCGTCGTGTTCAATTCTCTGTATGTGCTCGGACGGGCGACAGTGGTAAATAGAGTCACTAAGACTGATGATGCACTTTTGAGAGTAAAGATGTAAATTAGGGTTAAGGGTCTGTAAATACGGTGGGTGTTTTTTACTTTTATATTGGTGTTTTGACATATTTTCTCGTCTTGAAAAAAATACAAACCAAAAAAAAGGTAAATGTGACCAAGAAGTCTATAACACTTGCCATAGTTATTAAAGGTGAATAGCATTATGGAGTATGGACTAATATGGATTTTTTTTTTTTTTTACATCTAATCAATTGTTACCATTGGTCTGGTAGTGAAATTTGGCTTCGATAATGCATTGGGAACATCAACAATGTTTCTAATATTGATGTTCCTAATATCTTAACGTAGATAGAGGTTAATTCTCATGCATGTCCATACGGCCGACCAAACAAAGTCTGAGAATGACCAGAGTACTAGAGCTACCATCAGTCAAATTAAAAAGGCATTGTTTTATTCAAAAAAAATTAAAAAGGCATTGCATATAAATTAGTCTCCATGGACAATCTTGCTCCAAACAAGAATTAGCAAAGAGTTCCCACTTAAAGAGACTCACTGATTACTTCTGATTCTTATTACAGCAGCCAATCTGTGCAATCATAATGGAGCAGCAGCTAGTATGTCGAAACCATGTTGGATGCTCTGAATGCCTTCACTGATAACTTTTGCTTCTGACTGCAACTTGCTAAGCTCGGAATCTTTGGCCGAACACATTGACACAACCATGGCCCGTTTTTTCTTCAAGCCCTTGATGTTTGCTTCTAAGTCCTTGATCTCCTTGTCAATTCTACTGATAGTTTCAGTGTCCTTGATTGTGTTTTGTCTACACGCCGTGATCTTGGTTTCAACAACTTTGGACTGGTTTTGAAGCTCCTCCAGCTTGGCTTTCAGGTCTAGCAACCCAGTCAGACGACACTTTATGGCATCAACATCAAAGCCGTGCAGTTCCAATTCAACTGTCGCTTCCAAGTTGCTATCAATGACGTTTCTAGGATCACCAATCCGTATCTTGGAGGTCCGGTCTACCAAAGAGCTAAAGGCTAACATTTTTCCGAAAGCCGATCCCTCACGAAACACCTCTTTAGTTTTCAGTACAGGATGAAAATGCGGCTTCTGTGGAAATCTTTTGAATACTTCCATGGATTCAATATTTTCCCATAGTGGGATACTTTTCACAAAAGGCAAATTTGGACTGTCTTCTTGCTCCACATCACCTTTGACTCCAGTTTCAATTTTTCTTCCACTTACTTCATTTTGTTGGTTGGCAGTTCCAGCAGGGTAACCAAACATGACGTTAGTATATAAAACTGTAAAGATAAAGGAATCTATAAAAAAATTCACGACATCTTACTTGATCCCTCCACGGTTTTTACAGAATTCCCTTCCTTTATAAATAAAGATTGATCATGATCAGGTTCCTTTGCAGGAATTCCAGACACAGCCAGCTTAACTTTCTCTACAGAAGCTACAGCTCGGCCATCTCTCACCGAATCTCCAGAACCTGAAAATTTGAGAAAAAGATCTGAATTTTAGACAAGAAAGATAGACCAATTATGAACGAGAATTGTGTTTCTCACCGAAGAATGTGGCACAGATTGAAACTTTCTATATACTACCATTTAGTGAGGATTCTGTAGCTTTGGGATATTACCTGTTGTTGGATCTTTTGAGTGTTCAACAACCAACATAGGCAGTTTTCTCTTCAGTTTTATTCCACTGCTTGTTCCATCTTCATTATGTTGTTGGTTATCCTGCATGAGTAATGAACAAACACCACAAACAGTGGAAAAATTAGCAGCTTTCATTTTTCCCTTTTCTATACTTTTTGTGATGCTGATTTTTTATCTCTATTACTGTTGCCCTGTAGATTGTATACAATGATGTTCTGAGTTCTGTTTCTCTTCTAATTAAGTTCAGGATTGACTTACCTCCATAGGGAGCAGACATGAGCTTCTAGCCTTTGATCCCCCCATTACTTCATTCTCCGAACTGATCCCAGAAGATTCAATTCCGTTAATTACATGCTCATCTTCAAGATTTTGTTCATATACTTTGTCAATTCCACTGCTCTTCTTGACTGAAACTAAAAATACAAATTTGTCTTATATGAACTACAGCATACATAAATAGTAGTATGTATATAGATATAAACAGAGAATGAATATTTCACTTAATGTCAATCAGTCTCGAAATTAGATTTGTGGATACATCACCATGCAATTTTGGTCGTCTAGCCTTTGAACCCTGTCTAACACCAGGGGATGGGCTATCAGCTTGTGATTTTCGTCGTCCACCCCTTCTTTTTACGGGAGTGGTTACTTCACCATCCAGTTGCCCGACATGTTGTTGCTCAGACTTCTGCAAGAGGAATGTAGGGTAATTCTAATGAGGGACATCGTGTGTCGGAAGAAACAAAATCAAAGAAAAATGCCTATCTTCAATTCCTATCAAGTTATAAAATGATGGAATGAGAGAAGTTAATGAGGTTTAGAGTGGCCTTTGACTTTGTGTAACACTGTAATGTAAAGCACATTCAGGAATGTGATCCCAAACACAAATGTTTTTTTTTTTTTTTTTTTGAGTTACTTACCTCTCCATCTTCAAAAGGCCCTTTTCTGTTGGATGTTTTAATTGATTTTTCCCTGCCAAATAATGCTAACAGAGATATGGAGTCCTCTGAGCGTTCCCCTTTTAACTTCTTTGAAGGAGTTGGACTTGAAAATGTTGCGCCATCATTAGAAAGCTCAGATAATTTGAGTTTCTTATTCGTATTTCCGTAAGGTGATTTATTCACAAGACAAGTCGACTGCTTCATTTGAGACTTAGTATGACAAGGTGTTTTTTCTTCGGAGTTTCTGTAATTGCTTCTTGTATATCTTAATCGTTCTTCATTGACAATAGAATTTTCAAGTGCCTGATATAAAACAAAAAGGTAAGCCACTCGAAACTAAACTGAGTCTATATATACTTCTCAGCATATTCACATAAACTTACTGAACTTCCAGAATCACATTGCATAATGATGCTAATCCAAAAGAAAAGACTGAAATGATGAACTGACTGATATCATCGCCATCATCCTTCCCTTTGTCCAAACATAAGGGTCAGACAGAGTGATTCAGCCATAACAAACACAGTCATAAATCCCCATATGAACAAAACGAAAACATACATACCTTAGGGTCAGACACCCATTTGCTACCAATCCATTCTGAGTGGTGCCTCAGGTCTGACGATCTGAATTGCTTCTCCTGCTTTGTGAATCTTAATGTGACAACATACCTTTCCTCTGTAAGAACTTTTGTAATGTCTCCAACCCACCAACACATATCTTGGTATGCATCCACCATTCCCAACAATTCAAAAGCTCTTTCCTCTTGCTGCGGAGGGAGAGGTCGAATCTGATAGTCCGATACAGCTTTAACAAAACCATTTTCATCACCATTATTCGCACCCTTATAACGAACCAGGAAAGAATTGCCCCCTAATGGACCAACATAAATTGCCGGTATCCAAGCATACCATACACGTTCTCTGTGTAGGTTCACTTCAACATCTTCCCCAGGGCTGAAATCCAATTGCATCATCATCTAAACAATCAATAAAAACAATCAGTTTTCCATATATATCATAAAGTAATCGAATGACAAACAAACATAACCTCGAATACTAATTTCGACCATCACATCATTACTCGATGCACATTATATACAAAATCCCAACTTTGGTTCATCAATCATCTGCTAAGAAATGGAACAATAAATGCATCAATGACAATCATGCAACTGCTAATCCAGCTGGGTTCTTATTGCATGAACAGTATGTTCTTAAAAAGGTAAAAATTTCAATCTTTCTGAGCTAGACATATAATCAAACCATCAAAACCCAAGACATAAATTCCCAAATAAACCCAAAACAGAGCACATGCATAAACCCATCAAAAACCCCCCAAATCCGACATGCATTATCAAAATCAACCAAACCCAATTCACCTACCTCCTTCCCGGCGCGAGTCCACTCGCCGCCGCGCCAATCCCAATGCCGCCGCAGCTCGCCGCTCCCAAGCTCCAGCAAATCCGGCGGGCTCTTAAACCCCACCGTGTACTTGTCCCCCACAACACTCATCACCACCCCGGGCCACCACGCGTCCAAATTAAACGCGTCAACGACGTCGTTTACCTCAAACCCCTCCTCCTCCTCCGCAGGCGGCGAAGGCCGGAGCAAACCCACCTCGATTTCCTCCGTCAGCGGCTTCAAAGGGTCGTCGTCGGAGACGAGAGTTTCATACTCTACCACCAGCAACTTCTGCTTCCGATTCCGAAGCGAGAATGGGGACGGGTTTGGATTTGGGTCCAGGACATGAGCAGGAAACCATGCACCTTGTACGTCGCGCACCTCGACTTTCGCGCCGCGGCTGAAATACCCACATGGGAGACAACTGATCTCCTCCTTCGGGTTCTTCATTTCGCCGGAATTTGGGTTTTTTTTTCTTTTCCGGCAGTGATAGAAAACGGCGGTCAGTGTGTCAAGTCCACTGTGATCTTTGCGGAGTCAAATGTCTTTTCTACTTTAGTTCTCGAGATTCTCTTCAAATATCCCACCACCCATCATTGACTCTCCCACTCTTGAGCGACGTGTCGCAAGTGTTGGAAGCGACATGTCGTTGATCTCGCTAGGTTCCAGAACATTCCTTAATTAACCCTGATCTCTCTGTTATTATGGTTAACCCTAATCATCCTATTTACTATATATGTTAGACTAGAACATGCAGGTTTCTATTGTTTGTTTATACAGCTTTCAATGGTGAGCTCGATTGAGTCAAACACAACTGTCCTAGCATCGATTTGATTCTTGTTTACAGTGAAAATAACTTGGTTCTCTTGCATTATATATATCAATGCCTTAACGACCATCAATTTGACTGAAATTTTACAAAGATGATCTATACGTTAGTACCTAAAAACTGAACGGTCGATATGTGGATATGAGACCGAAAAGTGACCCTAAACTCCAACCATACACGTTAATTTCAGAGTGAGGCCTCACTCTAGATAGGATTTGTATATATATATATATATATTGCAATTTTGTCAAGATCTTGGGTAGAGCTAGAAATTAAGAAAGGAATTAACCTTCATAATCTGCCGGAAATGGAAACGACAGGCCAAAGCTATTGCAGACAAACAACAAACAAGAGAATCAATAGGAAACAGATAAGCCTCCTCCTCTGAGAGCTTTTCTCAGAGCTCAAAGCTTTTCTTCCTTGAGAGTCGGTGGCACTGCTCACCCTTTATGGGTGCTTCCCTGAGCTATGTCTCAGATCTGGGGCTTCTGCCTCTTGTTTCTTCTCTTTTTTTCTCCTTCGGTCTCCCTCCCTTCTCCTTCCATCTTGCCCCAATTTTCTTTTTGCACTTTAACCCCAAATTTGCTCTAACCCATTCCTCACCACCCATCACTTTCTTTTACCCACCATCTCTCAACTCAAGATCTTGTTCCCTGGATTTCTTCTATTCCATTTCAAATCGGTACCATGGCTTGGTTGTTGCAGTGGCTTCTCTCAAACGCGATTTCTCGCGTCTCAATCGGAAGATAGGTAGAGCCTTGGCTCGGGTGCATGCACCATCTACTTCTATGTTCTATTTTCGGGGCCTCTTGGCTCCTCCTGATCTGGGTTTCGTTTGCCTAGATTTGTTATCAAAGTTGTGGCTGCAAATCTCATGTTATGGTGCAAATTTGTACTGTGGGGAAGAGGATATATCTGTGGTTAGATCCTCTTTTTTCTTCTGTTTTTCCATTTTCAGGGTTATTTTGATCGGACTTTGGTGTAGGGGTCTCCTTACAAGCTGCAATTTTGGAGTTCCAGGTGCCCCAAGACATGCGCTCCCTGCTTGAGGGACGCTGCTGCGTTGGCTGTCTGACGAAGCTTCTAATGTCTTCCTTTAATTTGCGTTCTTGCTTTCCTTTATGTCTTGCTTTTCTTTAGGCTTGTTTTGTTTGTTGCGTCTGTTCGTAGTTCCTCTTGTCTTGCCTCCTGTGGCTTTGACTATGAGAGCTCTGTTTCTCTTCAGTTTAGCCTTTTGGCTTTCTGTTGTTGTATGGCTGGGCTGTTTGCCCTCTTTTCAATGAATATCTTTGACCAAAAAAAAAAAAAGACTGGTTTCGAATATATTAAGACTAAGATAAATAAGTGCAAGAATGCATGGCTGATGATATGGGATTAAAGGTCCCAGCATTCTAAACTGTTTGTACCAGTTATACCAGTAAATAGAGGTTCTCATTGACCATCTTGCTCCATAAGTATTAATTAAGGGTTAGCAAAAGGAGTGGTGATTATTGGGGAACTAGGAGGCACCACATTCACCATGCAGCTGCTGCTAGATTTTGGAAATCATGCTCGATGCTCTGAATGCCTTCATTGATAGCATTTGCTTCTGATTCCAACATACTGATTTCAGAATCTTTCGCCGCCCTCTCTGAGACCACCTTTGCCCTTTTTGCCTGTATCCCTCTGATCTTTTCCTCCAAGTCATTGATGTCCGCATCCATCCCACTGATAACTTCAGAGCCTTTGCTTCTTTCATGCGTACAATTTGTGATCAGGATTTTGACTCCGTCTGACTTGTTCTTAAGCTCTGCAAACCTAAGTTTCATGTCTTGCAATTCATTCAGTCGGTCCTGGAGTGCCTTGACATCAAATCCCAGCCGTTCCAGTTCAACTAGAGCTTCCAAAATGTCGTTGATGGAGTCACTAGGATCATCAACCTGCAGCTTTGAAATGTACTCGACCACAGCGGCAAAGATATGCATACCTCCAAGGGCTAGTCCTTCACGGCATAACATTTTAACCTTCAGTAAGGGCTTAAAATGTGGCTGTTGTGGAAACCTTTTGAATGCATCCATGGATTCCAACATTTTCCAAAATGGAGATTTTTTCACAAAAGGCAGATGCGGAGTGTCTTCTTGCTCAATGTCACTGGTAATTCCAGTTTCACCTTGTCTTCCTGTAACCTCATATTGTTCCTTTGCTGTCCCAGCACGTTTGCCTAGAGCACATTTTCCATTCAATTTTGTCAGACAACATGAAGTGAGGTCTGGTTGTAGTAAGATTAATCAAACAAAACACAGTGAAAGGAATCCATGAAAGTTTCACAATATCTTACATGAGCCCTCAGTAGTATGTTCAGAATACATTTCAGCTATGCTTGATGCCTGAAATTGATCATGAAGGGATGTTTTTGCAGTCCCAGCAGGGTTACCTAGAACACAATCTTCATGTCATCAAACAGACTACAAAGAAAGGAATCGATCAAATTTTCAAGATAGCTTACCCTCCAAAGTGTTTTCAGAGTCCATGTCACACAATAATAAAGGTTGATCATGAAGAGGTGTCTCTGAGGATATTTCAGTCCCAGCCACTTCTACTTCCATTGCAGTAGCTTGACCTTTTCCATCTTCTGTTGGATCTTCAGAACCTGAAATTTATGAAGACTTGATTTAAAGACAACAAAGAAATACACACACACACACACACACACAGAGAAGAGGATAAGCATGCGCATGTATCACAAAATTGCAAAAGAAAATAAGATAGACAACCAAAGTAATCCACTAAAAGTTTTCAGCTTACTTGAGCCCTCCATAGTCTTTTCAGAATGCATCTTGTATATGCACAATGGTAGAGGCTGATCATGAGTAGGTGTCTTTCCGGGCAGTCCAGCCTCAGCAACTGGAATTTGTTGGTTGGTAGTTGCAGCAGGGTTACCTAGAACAGAATGCATCTTGTATATGCACAATGGTAGAGGCTGATCATGAGTAGGTGTCTTTCCGGGCAGTCCAGCCTCAGCAATATCTGTTCCAGATACAGTGTGAAAAGTAAAAGACAAGATGACCGTGTACTATAAAAGAAAAGGTATGCCGCAAAATATGTTTTCTTTTTCCTGTTTGTTTTCTAGATGATCGGTGATGGGAAGGGAGAGTAGGGATCACGCTCATGAAAATGTTTTCTAGTTCTGCAGTTCTGTTCACAGCTAATGAGCTATAGCAAAGTAAATAACCATTTATCTTTTTCAAAATATAACCATTTAAGATTAGTTTTGTAGCTGTGACATATTATACACATCTGCCGCTAGACCTTTCAAGTGTTCAACAAGTCTATCAGGCAGCTTACCCTTCACTTTTGTCTGATTGCTCACTCCATCTTCATCATGTTGATTAATCTCCTGCATTATTGAAGAACAATTAGAGAAAATTTGAGCTAGACACAATATGATGCCGCCAAATCCATTACTATTTGAGATACTTAGGATATAATTAAACACTTCAGAATTAATTGAAGATATTCATAGCTAATCCTCAAACACTGTTTGAGATCTCGACACACATAATCCTAGCCCTTCCATCCCTTGGGCAGCACCCTCTATGGTCTAAGCATGCAAGCCCTTTCATTTCATGTAATAGGGTTTATTAAAACATTTTTCTTGGTAAAAGAAGCACTAGTTATGTCTATCATTGAACAGCAAAGTTTCATTCCCATCATCACTGTCTTACATCTGTGATGATAGGAAGCACAGTGATCATAGATCCATATTGCCTGCACCACTGAATGTAGACTTTAGCTTTGATGTGTAATATCAGAAATCCAACTTGACATTGGCAGCACATCCTAGATGGACTTAGGTATCTTGAAAATTACCCAGAATCATACATGAATATGGCCATGACAACTGCCATCCAACAAATTTTTGGTTTCAAAACTTTGTTGCAAATCTTCCCTTTTCTTCTTAGTTCTGAAAGATTCCTTCTTTCCTTTTTTAGAATGTTGTGATACTCGAGTTTATCTATAATGGTGTTGTATTGTTACATTGTTTGTAATGCTCTTCTCTTTCTTCTGTTCCCAGGCTTCAGATTTACCTTCAAATGCAGGAGACTAGAATTTCCAGCAAGTGATCTTCTCGTTACTTCAGAGTCTGACTGAATACCAGAAGATTCAGACTTGTCCATTACATGCTCATCGCCAATACATTCTTCATCAGCCTTGTCCATTCTACTTCCCTTCTTGACTGCAACTAAATACAAACAATAGGTTTTATGAATTACACAATGCCTTTCATGTAATATTACTCAGTGTGGTTATACAAATCCGATTGTTATGGTCTTCTTACCATGAATTTTCAGTGGTGGACTGCTCCCATCAAATTGTGATTTTCTTTGTCTACCTTGTTCTCCAAGCAGCGACCCAGTCTTCTGCAATAGGAATCATGCATTCTAATCAATAACAAAATCAGAGGAACAAATAATGCATCTATTATTAAAGTATAGCACCAAATTCCAACACTTGTCTCTGGGAGTTCACTTACCACACCATCTCCAACAGGGCCTTTTTCATTGGATATTTTAATTGGTCTTCTCCTCACATATACTTCATCAATAGAAACAGATTCTTCTGGATGTCGTTTTAACTTCTTGGAAGGAGTTGGACTTAAAAATGTTGCATCATCATTAGGTTGGTCCAGTAGTTTCAGTTCATTTGTGGTTTTACTATAAGCTGATTTATCAATGCAAGGACCCAGCTGCTTCATCTGATTCTTCTGTGAGCTAGCATAAGGATTTTCTTCTCCCGTGCTATCCTTGGTAGCACGTGACCTTTTAAGTGGTGTAGCTACCGCAGAGTTTCTGGAATTTGTGAATGTATGCTGTGTTTGTTCTATATCATCCATCGCAGACCCAAATCTCTGAAAAGAAACCAAAATTAAGCCATCCTGAAGTAATATGAGTCTAAATAGGTTTTTCAGTATGGTTAAACTAACATGAATGATGAAAAGATGAAAGAAAAGAAAAAAATCACAGCTATATGATGAAGCAACTGTCATCTTCATCATCGACACCATCGACACTATCACCACAATTCATCATTCTTGGCTCTGTCCCAATCATAACGGCCGGCCACATGTTTTTGTTTGTTTTTTTGTTTCTCAGTTTTATATCTACAGTACCATTGTAATGGTTCAACTTATTAATAGTACAACTCTTAAAATGTAGGACAATTAGAGCTATCAATCAATTAGCGTGTTCCCTAAGCACAACAGAACCTGTATATTCCTCTGAATCATGTACAAAACTATAGTGGCAAAAATGGAAACTATCAAAAGAAATGGAAAAACATAAGTGAAAACTAATTCCTTCACTGGAGAAACAGAATGTACTAATTACTATCTTTGAAGTCAGAGAGTGGTTCAAACATGTTGACCACCAAACTCCTAAAGAAACTCATCCATTAACCCCAATATATAACGTAAGGAAACATACATACCGAAAAGTCAGACTCCCATTTTTTGTCAATCCATTCCATATGGAGCCTTAGTTCTGAGTGACTGAATTCTTTCTGTTCATCTGTAAGTTTAAAAGTGACAATGTACTTATTGTCTGGAAGAACATTTGTAATACTTCCAACCCACCAACTCATATCATGGAACGCATCCACCATGTCCAGCAAGCAAAAACCTGTTTCGTTGTGCCGTGGAGGGCGAGGTCGGATCTGATGGTCAGATACAGCCACTGTAGCAATCCCATCTTTATCACTGTTCTTTAGGCTCTTATATTGAACCAAAAACAAGTTCCCCCCTAATGCACCAGCATAAATTGCTGGAATCCAAGCAGACCATAGATGTTCTTTGACAAGTCTCACTTCAATTGGAGTCCCCGGACTATACATCGATTCCTTCATCCGCTAACAATCGTTGAAAAAAAAAAAAATCAGTTTTCTTTTTTATATCATAACCAAAGAGCAAAGCAAATAGAACATTCTTGTCATCTCTACGAATAACAAAAGGAAACCAGACTCACTGTAAATAAGATCAATGAATGTATCACATCAGAACTAAATGCTCTTGGCCAAAGAATGACAGAAATCATTGGCCATATATATATATACTAGAAAGTGATCAATAGTCCCCCACTGTTCTATCCACCCAAAAAAGACTACGAAAAACTTCCAACTTTCAAGTCACAGAGTAACCCCAGAAGAACATTTTACAAAGTACAATCAAACTCGATTTCGAGTACTGACTTGGACCATCACATCATCATTAAGTATAATAACCCCAAAATTACAACTTGGGTTCATCATTCACCCAAAAAAGGAAGCAACTTTGGTTCATAAATCATGAAAATTCGCAGAACAATGAACCACACCAACATTTTCCAGCTATTTTCTTAACAAAAAATAAACGAAATTTAAAAGTAAAAGAACAGAGTATGGTAATTTCCCACCTCCATGTTTCTTAAACCCTGAAAACCCCTAAATCCCCAAAACCCACATGCATCATCAAAACGATGACTTTTATACCTTCTTGTATGGTCTGGACCAAATCTCGTTGACCCAATCCAAGTGACTCCTCAACTCACTCCGGCCAAGCACCAGCAACTCCGGCGGGTCCCTAAACCCCACCCTGTACCTGTCCCCTCCTTCCACACTCATCACCACTCCCGGCCACCACGCGTCGTTGTGAAACGCGTCCACGTCGTCGCCGGCCTCGAATGTCTTCCCGGGAGCCTCCACCGGCGGCGACGGCCGGAGGAACATGACGTTGGTGTACTCCGTCAGCGGCTTGGTTGGGTCCTTCTCCGTGACGAAGGTGTTGTACTGGACCAAGACCTTGTTCGAGTTGAAGCTCTTTCGTTTCCTGCTGAGAACCGAAGAAGGATTCGACGGCGGCTCCAGGATCGTCGCCGGGAACCACGCGCCGTGGAATCCTTCTTCTTCTGTGCGCACCTCCACTTTCTCGCCTCGGCTCCAGAACCAAGTCCGAGTATTGCTGCTCGGTTTCGCCATTGCTGGTTCTTCTCACTCAGTCACTCACAGAGTTTGTGTGAAGAAGAAGAAGAAGAAAGGACTTTAGAGAGAGAAAGGTGAGGCCTTTGAGGCTGATTTGCTCCAAAGTTCCATTCTTTTTTGTCTTATAGTGACTTTTCGTGTCCGACTGACACGTGTGACTGTCAGCAATTTTTGAAAAACGTTTTGATCTCCCTCCTTTTTTGCCTCTTTTGGGAAGGGTCCTCACTTTAATTTCCCTCCTCAACCGACCGTTCCGTTTCTGGACATGGATCTGACCAACGACGCGTCGTTTGGAAGAGTTCCTCTCTGTTGACTGTATCCAAGTTCTATATTTTTACTTTTACATTTCTACGCCATGTGAAAAGTAAAAGTGATTTTCTTGGTGCGAGGTAATTAATTTCTTGTATGAGTTGGTTGCAGGGTCACCTTGTGACTTGGGTTCCAAACCACTCCACCAAGTGAAAGATTCTATAACATTTCTTAATAAAAGTTGCACACATTATTAATATACATTTTTTTTTTTAGAATAATATTAATATAAACTTGTAAACATTATTAATATAAACTTGTAAAGTCAAAAGTGGTTTTAGCTTTATAGAAACTTGTAACACTTGTTAATCTATGTAAATCAACACCGGAAAATGGCAACCCCCGTAGATATGCGTTGACATATCTTCTAAATATTTTATATATGCGTGTAATCAACCCACAATTACGATATACAAAATTGCAAGTTCACAAAAACATTTATCTTCAGCTTTTTATATTAACTTATGTTCTAGAAGTGGCATAATTTAGCTACATTCTTATTGGTTCGAATATTACAAAGGGTTTCATTGCGAACTCTACTATGTTTGTTCATCAATGTCATGGTTTTTCGCCTCATTCTTTATTTCATCAATCACCGTTATTTCCTTTTACATCTATTAAAGTGTTAAATATATATTCTCAACACCGTAAGAACACTCAAATCATCTGTAACTAATGTTTTCCACTTTACGTATTACTCATTGTCTGAAAAATTCAACACAGCTAACAAAGCAAATACGAAAGCAAGGTTGGCTGATGATTCTTCATGATCCTAATCACTTCTGCTTATGATGGTTCATGATTCTAATCACTTCTCCCGCAGTTCTTATCTCTTGAGCCTAGTACGTCTTCTCCAAGCTGAATTTTCAATTATTATTTTTTTTTTGGCAAATTGCAAGATAAATTAATCACATCGCAAAATTGTCATTAGTCATTATTTGTCCAATTTGAAGAAAGCACGCCAGTCAAAGCTTCTCGATTTCCTCGTCAGCTTCCTCTCCCCCACCAACAACTCCACATTCTGCAACTCTAGAAAACCAAAGCAAACCCCCTTTGAAAAATACCCAATCCCATCTCCTTCTTCACACCCAATTGCTCATCTTCCTCAAATTCTCAATCTTTTCTTCAAAATTCAATCCACCATGTTAATGCTGGTAGACTGCTCCAACTGCCACACACCTCTCCAGCTGCCAGCTGGCGCTCAGGTAATCCGCTGCGGCTTATGCAACGCCGTCACCCGCATCGCCGGAACCTCCTCCTCCTCCTCCCGATCTCTCCTTCCTCCTCATCCGCAATCCCCCTCATCGTCCTCCCCCCACGCGCCGCCGGGGACGCCGCCGTCGGCCCACGGACGGAAGAGGGCGGTGCTGTGCGCCGTGTCGTACAAGGGAACGCGGCGCGAGCTCAAGGGCTGCATTAACGACGCCAAGTGTATGAAGTATTTGCTGGTCAACAAGTTCAAGTTTCCAGAGTCTTCCATTGTCATGCTCACAGGTAGCTCTTGTTTTTTTTTCTTCATTTTAAAGATTTGATTTTTATTTTTTAAAAGTATTGATTTTTTGATATTGTGTGTGAATTGAACTGTGGTAGGCTTTATCTCCAGGTGGTCCTTATTCTAGATGCATTGCAAAATGGTTGAATTATTCCAAATTCATTGTAGATGAAATAATATTTGTTTGTATGTTTTAGTGTTTTGTACATTGTTAATACTTCATTGGTGACCACTAGGTGTTATTACTAGGAAACCGTAATTGGCGAGTAGCAATGCTCAGTCTGAAGTTCGCCTTAATTTCTACTTAATCTTCAAAACCATTGTTTTGTTGTTTTGGGTTTTATTATTGTTATTGTTGGTCTTGAACAACTGAATTTGACATTATGAGAGTGCACAGTATGCTCCGGTGCACAGCTTGAAAATTAATGACTGCTAGTAAGAACTGGTTTTGAAATTGATAAGGAAACCAATGTATCTTTTAGAATGTCATTAGAAATTTGTTCCAAAAAAAGTAATGCAAGATAGCTTCTGATCTTAATCTCTATCTGCATTACTTGTAGAAGAAGAAGCTGATCCTTTTCGACGGCCAACCAAACAAAACATGAGAATGGCGCTGTTTTGGCTTGTGCAAGGTTGTCAAGCAGGGGATTCTTTGGTGTTTCATTATTCGGGGCATGGATCACAGCAGCGGAACTACACTGGAGACGAGGTGGATGGATATGATGAGACACTGTGTCCCACGGATTATGAGACTCAGGGGATGATCGTGGATGATGAGATCAATGCAACAATTGTTAGGCCTCTTCCTGCTGGAGTTAAACTTCATGCTGTTGTCGATGCTTGCCATAGTGGTACTGTGCTAGATTTGCCATTTCTCTGTAGAATGGACAGGTAACTCACGGTTTTATATATTTTGTTGCTTAAATTTGTTATTTCTTTGTAGCACACTTCAATTTCTTCTTAGAGACTGTTTTCTGCTTATTGTTGCTCTATCAATCTGTTTGATTGGTGCATTCTTGTGTGTGGATGTAGAAATGGGAGGTACATATGGGAGGACCATCGTCCTCGATCAGGTGTTTGGAAGGGAACAAGTGGTGGTGAGGCCATTTCCTTCAGTGGCTGCGACGATGATCAGACCTCTGCTGATACCTCTGTAAGTACTAAGTAGTGGACAAAAGCTTTGAACTGTTCATTCAACTAAAGTGCCAATGTTGCCTTTTCTAGCATAAGGTTACTAAGATAAAAGCTAACACTTCACTGAACACAGGCTCTGTCAAAGATTACCTCAACTGGTGCCATGACTTATGCTTTCATCCAAGCCATAGAGCGCGGACATGCAACTACATACGGAAACATGTTGAATGCAATGCGATCCACCATCCGTAACACTGATGGTGGTGCTGGAGGCGGTATTGTGACAACCCTTATCTCCATGCTTTTGACAGGAGGGAGTCTCGGAAGGTTGAGACAGGTATGATTATCAATGCCTTTAACATTAGTTTGACCATATATGGGATCCAAGTTTGTGGGTGTGTCTATGCTGATTTCAGTTGGCATCTCTAACGTCCCTTTGGTTTTTGCTGCAGGAACCACAGCTAACTGCCAATCAACAATATGATGTGTATACAAAACCTTTCTCCCTATAGGGTATTAAGAGCAATATTTTCATCCTACTGCTCATGCCCCAACCTCCCAGTAGTGTTCTGTACTCATGTATAGTTCTAGGACCCAATTTTGTAATCTGCAAGTTCTATTGTATGTGACTGTCAATGTTTGATCTTCAATATATGCTAATATTCTTTAATTCTTTCAACATCTATTCTGAAATCTGTATCTGAAACTTCCATCTGATGATGGAATTGTTCCTTATTATATTGAAAATTAGTGCAGACAGAACGATTCTCACCTAATCTCCTCCATATCCTTCATACAGATTTCATGAATACGACGTTTATCCAGTACTCCATTTCCAATTATTCTGTAAGATAGAGAATCCTATCTTGACTACGATTTTCACCTAATCTCTTTCCTATAAGAATGAATGACTTTGATCAAATATGGAAACCTTGTATGCTAAGATTGGGTCAAAAGTTGAGACATTTTTCTCAAACAATAATTAATCAGAGAAGTAATACGGAAACAGATTATTATTAGAACTTGCATTACAATATGCTAAGATTCTCTCAACATATAACAAAAAAGAATAATGAATCAGAATTATTGGGAAGCCATTCTTAGATATACTTGTTATGCATCTGCATCTTCTACTTTCTTGCAGTGCTCTGAGTTGGCTTTTTCATCAACTGCACGCATTGCTTCTTATACCTTGCGCTGTCCTTGATAGCCATCTCCTTGTAGAACTGCAGAATGTATATATCTTTTAGTTTTCTTTTTTGTTTCGAAATAAACGAGTACAAGAAAACTGAACTGCAAGTTTTTGATTGAACGTCGAGAGAACTTGAGAGATCACATACTCTTTTCTTTGTTTGAGGGAGTTGGCACCACATTCGACCAAGTTGCTTACTTGTTTCCCCAAATGAAGAGGATTTAACAGAACCCCAAGTTGCCATCACAAAGAAAGCATAAGAAGTGCATGGCCTTATGGGAAACCTATGCCTTCTTAGCACCGTCTCAAACACATCATCAGTCTTTTGATTCCTTCCTCCATACCTCTTCTTCCCACCAGGCCTTAACCCTGACGACAACATTGATGTACGAGGAAAATAGTTCACTGGAGATATCACCCCACTTCTCAGCCTCGTCACAATTGGTCCAGTACTACTCCCACCCTCTTCAGGAAATTGACTATGCTGATCCTCCAGTTCTTGAACATCATTTGGTGGTGTCACATATGAAGAAAAACTTGAACTTTGACATGAACGATGTTCATTTTCGGGGTAAGATGCATCTGCACCAAGAGAGTTAAACAGGCTGTTGTTGTAATCAGAGATATGTTTCTCCTGAATGTTGAACTGAATTGAGAATTTCAAATTCCCAGTGTCGCCTCTGACTTGAATGGTGTCTCCGGTGAGAAATCCGGAGAGTTGGAGAGGAGTTGTGGGCATCAACGAAGAATTTAGGGATGATTCTGCCATAATTGGTAAAGAAAGATCAGTATTGCGGTTGCAGACAAAAATGTATAGAGAAAATCAGAAAAAGTAAAATGAATGTGAGTAGTAAAAGTTTGTGTTGGAATATTGTTGAGTAGAGGTGAACTGTTGCATCGTTTGAGTTTGTAATTGCATGGCGTCGTTTGACCGCTACAAGTCAACATAATTTTGCCTTTTTTCTTTGATTTAATTTTCATTTCTAAAATTACTTATAAAATCAAAAAAAAAATCGGTCGAGATTTTTTAGATATGTCAATTCTAGAATTTTTCTAAAATCGTGATTTACCAATAAAAGTATTTTGGTGAAAAAATAAGAACTTAATATTTTTACTAAATAAACTTGTGCTATCCATAATTTTTGGTGAATTATTTTAGACATTTTTCTTATTGAGAAAAAGTTTCAAGGTAAATTTTTATGGGATTAGAAAATCACATCACATCTTTCCATGTGCTTAGTGCTTACTGTCGTTTGCTTGAATGAATTGGGTTCATGTAGTTTCTTGTTTGTTTTGGAATATTCAGAGACAATGCAAAAGGAAAGCTGGTGCAAGTAGCATATGTGCCAAATTTGAACTAAAGCCTCCTCCATATCCACTGGTAAGGTTTGAAGTTTCTAATTTGAGTGTGGGTTTAGGCTTCAATGCAAGTACCAAACTTTAAGTTTATTATAAGTAAACATTTCAATCTTTGACCCTGCATTGATTAGTACTGGTAAATGAGGAGACAGAATTTTAGCTGACAATGGCTGTGAAATTTGTGAACTGGGTTAGTTTAGATGACAATGTTGAGCCGGCTAATGTTGTGTTTTTTGAAATAGTGACAGTTTGGTTTGATGTGTAATTTTTTAGGATGCGCTAGAGCCGCATATGAGCAAGGAGACTCTGGAGTATCACTGGGGGAAGCACCATAGGGGTTAATTATGTGGATAATCTAAACAAGCAAATCAAGGAACCGAGCTAGATGAGTTGTCGTTGGAAGATATTATACTTGCCGTACACAACAACGGAGATATGCTTCCACCTTTCAACAATGCAGCACAGGTATGCTATTCATGAGATGATTATTTCGATAAAATTTTGAAGTACTTGAGTGCAAGGGCAGTGATCGATTGAATCCTCCTATGGCATCTGTGACAATTTTTTTTCAAGCATATAGTGTGTACTTATGTTGTGTCATTATTGAAGAGTCGTTTCCCAAGTCACTACCTATTCACCTATTGCTTTTTCACCTTTATGCAGATCTGGAACCATGACTTCTTCTGGGAGTCCATGAAATTCCAGGTGGTGGAAGGAAGGCCATCCGAGGAACTTCTAGAACTTAATTAATAGAGATTTTGGTTCTTTTGAGAGATTCATTGATGATATAAGGTCGGCTGCGGCTACACAGTTTGGTTCTGGTTGCGCTTGGCTTGCATGTGGGTTTGCCTTCCAATTGGCATATCTTATTCTTTGCCTTTAAGACTGCAAATTCTGTTGTGAACATGCATTTGGCATAAAGTAATATTTTCAATTGTTTTTTGTTTTCTTCAGATAAAGCGAATAGACTTGATGTTGAAAATGCAGTAAATCCTGTTGTGACCCTGCATTTGGCATACAGTAATATTCCCAATTGTTTTGTTTCCTTCCGATAAAGCGAATAGACTCGATGTTAAAAATGCAGTAAATCCTAATCCATCGTACGAAGACAAAAGGCTTGTAGTGGTGAAGTCCTAATGCAGTAAACCCCCTTATATGCGATTATTCTGTGAGTATCATAAACTGAGTTTTTCCCAACTCATTTTTCATGTATCCATGAGCAATGAGATACTTCATAGGAAAACATGGTATTCCCATCAAGTTCATCTGGGTAAATGACTTATCTTATTGCTCAATGCAGCCGCTCCTTACCATTGATGTTTGGGAGGTATTTCTAATTTATAGTGTGTTTCATGTTTAAAATAGTTGTATACTATATATGGAGTTTATAGGAAAAGCCTGTTTGGCTCCAAAACCAGTCTGGCGTGCAAACAGTCTCTTTTTGAATGAGCAGGCGTGCCAGCACCGTGGGGTGCAGTCGTCGGGGCGTCCCTTGACCTGACTTCTAAATCAAACGCTGTGGACAAGGAGAGCATCAATCTCGTTACCAGGTTCTTTTGTATGCCTTTCGGAAAAGGACTTTTTGCCTTACGGATAAGGACTTGTGATGTGATCTCTTGCGTCACCGAGTCGATACTTAACGTTGTACGTTAAGCAGAGCAATCACCGGGAAGTAGGAGAAAGCACGGGTTTGCTAAAGCGTGACTTTAGCTTCGCTGAGTTGCGAGGGCGTTACCCTTGCTTCACTGGTTTCAACTAGGTTGAAGGTAGGTTTGCTCCGGAGAGACTTTGATAATCTGTGCGATTAGTTGATTGAGAGTGTTGTTGTTTTATTGTCCCATTTTTAGCCTCTATATATAGGCTGTTGCAGATTCTCCTTCCTAATAGGAATGAAATACTATATTTTAGGCCACAGTTATTGGCCTTTGAATCAAATCAAAACACTTAATATATAGTTTTGATAACTATCGTAGGCAATAAGATATTAATTATCCTCTGTACGTGGCTAGAATGTAGGCAAAGTTGATTGCCTCTTAGAGTCCTGGACGTAATGCTCTTGGTTGCGAACTGTTCGCTATACACGTCTTGCAAATATATTCATATCTCCACGCAATTAAGGATGATAGTTTCCTTAATTGATCTTCTGCCATGCAAATATGTATCTGAGTATGGACGTATGGTAGCCATGTGTTGGCCTTTTTCATGCAACAAAGGCCTTTTTCATGCAACAAAGGAGATTCACCTCAATTGACCAATGCATGAGCAATTATATATATAACTAGATTATATATATTCCTTGAGGATTGCAATCAAGGATGATTGATTCCTTAATCAATAAGAGCCCATGCTTGCACGTCCACCTTAATCGCATGGGAAACTATAATTCCTTGCATGGCTAGGCCACATAACCTACTCCATATATGTAGCTGCCATCTTCCCTCTTGCACAATACTTGGTAATCAAGCAAATCACCATATTTAATTATCAAATATTTGATAATTAATAGTAAATTAATGAATATCCAGATTTGCTTCAGGATTACTTAGTCTCCAAGTAGACTTTATTTAGCCTCTAAACAATATATTTCGAACTTGTCGAAAATATATAGCTTGAGCCACAGATATTGGCCCGGATTTTCTCGAGACGCCATTGTCGGGAAAAAAAAAATGTTAATTTTGGGTTCAAACAAAGCCATTGCTGACAAATTACTAAATGAATTCAGTTTATACCATGAGAATAAACTGAAAACAATATTGAGTTGGTTCCCTTCGTTTTGCTGCAACTGTGATAGAGTTTTAGTTAGGCAGCAGGTACTATTATCTTGCAAACAAAGGCAGATCAAAAAACAATTGTTGTATTTCTAAAACTAAAAAGATATATAGAAGTACGTGCTTATGCACACATGTAATGTTCTTAATATGCAAGCGGTATTAGCTTATACACTATCACGATCATCTTAATATGCAAGCGGTATTGGAGAAGTCTTATTAGACATAAAACTGTTCAGAGCTGAGAGCTTTAAATTGTCAGCACAAGGGGGTCCAAAAATATTCCAAAACCAAAGAGTCCCGTCTGCAAAGTTAAACCCATCAGGGCTCTGCAACAAAATCAATACAAAGAGCAAAGTTAGAGCCCGTAAACTCTATCTACAAACCACAAAACCTTAAAGATTTGAGAAAGAAAATTGTGGGATGTCAAACCTGAGAAAGCTGAAGGACTCTGGAAGTGTGGCACTTCAAGTTCCCCAATTCCATGCATATTCAGATGAAAGAAAAAGTCCAATCTCACCATAGTATTTCAAACAGAGTAGGTACGTAGCAAGCAAAATAGATAACAGATATTTAAAAGAAAAAGTCAGTAGAAGAGAAATTGAATACTTGCCTTCGAATCACTAGCTGGAGGTGTGGTAGTCAAAGATAACAAGATTGAGAAAGTGAATTATATTATATTTGATTCATCTTAATTACAATGGAGGTATATAAAGAGATCTACAGGAATACAATTGACTTACGTCTCTATTCTCTACCACACATAGAAAAGGTAAGTACTAACTATGATACAATTACAATATATTACATCACTAATGTTATGCCATGACTCACGCTAACACTCCCCCTCAAGTTGGTGCATATACATCAACCATGCCCAACTTGGTTAGTGAGTCATAAAATGCCTTCCTGGAAACTCGTTTGGTAATTATATCTGCAAGTTGCTCTTCAGTTGGAACAAAAGGAAAGCTAATAATTTTGGCATCTAGCTTATCCTTCATAAAGTGACGATCAACCTCCACATGCTTAGTACGATCATACTGTACTGGATTCTGTGATATGTCAATAGCTGCTTTATTGTCACAATACAACTGCATGGTACTTTTGAGTTTGAAACCCAGATCACGTAACAGATTCTCTTAGCCACAACAATTCACACACTCCGTGAGCCATGCCTCTATACTCGGCTTCTGCACTAGAACGTGCCACAACTTTCTGTTTCTTACTCTTCCATGTAACCAATTTACCTCCCACAAAGGTAAAGTAACCTGACGTCGACCTTCTGTTTGTAATATTTCCAGCCCAATCTGCATCTGTGAAGCCACAAACCTCAAGAATGTTGTTGTGTTTAGAAAACAGTACTCCCCTTCCTGGTGCTGACTTCAAGTACTTCAAAATTTGCATAACAGCATCCATGTGACTCTCACTCGGGTTATGCATGAACTGACTCACCACACTCACTGCATATGCAACATCTGGTCTAATATGAGCCAAATAAATCAAATGCCCAACTAACCTCTGATAGCGAGCTCGATCAGTAGGTACCTGATCTGGATACTCAGCTAAACAATGGTTCTGCTCAATAGGAGTATCAACAGGTCTGCAATCCAACAAACCTGTCTCTGTCAGCAAGTCAAGAACATACTTCCTCTGGCACAGATAGATTCCCTCTCTCCCCCTGGCTACCTCAATTCCTAAGAAGTACTTAAGTTCACCCAAGTCCTTCATCTCAAACTCAGAGGCTAGCTGTCTCTGCAGTCTATCCATCTCAACAGTATCATTGCCAGTGATTACCATATTATCCACATAAATAATTAGAGCTGTTACATTCCCTTGTTGATGCTTGAGGAACAAGGTCTGGTCTGAGTTGCTCTGTCTGTAACCAATCTTCCGCATGAACTGTGAAAATCTTCCAAACCAAGCACGAGGTGGCTTTTTGAGACCATACAGAGATTTTCTCAATCTGCATACAAAATCACCAGGAGAAGCAACTACATACCCAGGTGGAAGGCTCATGTACACTTCCTCGGCTAACTCTCCATGAAGAAATGCATTATTGACATCAAACTGTCAGAGTGGCCAGTTTAAACTAGCAGCGAACGAGAGCAGATTCTGAATAGTGTTCATCTTAGCAACAGGAGCAAATGTTTCATCATAGTCTATACCATACGTCTGAGTAAATCCTTTTGCCACAAGGCATGCTTTGTACTAATTCACTGATCCATCTGCATTATGCTTCACGGTAAACACCCAACGACAACCTACAGCCTTCTTGCCTTGTGGTGGAGGCACAAGTTGCCAAGTATTGTTCTTCTGCAACGCCTCCATTGCCTTCCTCCACTTTGGATCTCCCAACGCATCCTGCACTTTGTTAGGTACTGATACAGCAGATATTTGATTCACAAATGATTCATATGACTTAGACAACCTCCTAGTGGACATATAGTTGGCTACTGGGTATTTTGATTTAGCAGTGAGAGTAGGTTCATATCTTTTGGCTGATTGACCTCGAGTGGTCCTATTTGGTAACACATATTGCCCAACATTAGACTCACTACTACTAGTACTAGTGGATGGACATACCTTAAATGGATGATCTTCAGTACCAGGAAGTTGTGGGTCAGGGGTAGTAGCGATGGCAGAAGGGGCAGTTGTGTCTTCAACCTCATTTTCAGTGATTGAAACTGGTGCCTGGATGTTTGGAGCTTCTGCTGCTGGAGGCGACGAGCTAATGGTCTCAACTGGATCCGTCAAAATACCTCATGCCTGTGTGACTTATCCTCCTCCTTCTGATTCCTCCCTCTCTCCATGATACAGCTCTTCAAAATATGAATTCTCCCCCTGAAGAGCTGTATCTGAAGAGGAAAAATAACTCATGTCTTCAAAGAAAGTAACATCCATAGTGACATAGTACTTTCTGGTAGGTGGATGATAACACTTATACCCTTTCTGATAACCTCCGTAGCCAACAAACACACACTTAAGTGCCCGGGCATCCAACTTAGACCTCTGGTTTTGAGGAATATGTACAAAAGCAACACAACCAAAGACACGAGCTGGAAGATTATGAAATGAAGGTAAAGAGACATGAGATGCAAGAACCTCAAATGGAATTTTTCCCTGAAGGACACTAGATGGAAGACGATTGATCAGATGGGAGGAAGCATGTACAGCATCGCCCCAAAGATACTTAGGCATATGAGCACTAAAGAGAAGGGCACGAGCCACATCAAGTAGATGACGGTTTTTCCTTTCGGACACTCCATTTTGTTCTGGTGTTTGTGGACATGTAGTTTGGTGAACAATCCCATAGGTTTTAAAAAACTCTTGGAACACATGATTAACATATTCTCCCCCATTGTCAGAACGAAGGACTTTAATGGTGCTATGGAATTGTGTGTGAACAAGAGTACGAAAAGTTTGAAAAGCAAGAAAGATTTCACCTTTGGTTTTAAGAAGAGCAACCCATAACAATCTCGTACAATCATCAATAAACAACACAAAATATCTCATACCCGAAATAGTGGGCTCTCTAGAAGGTCCCCAAACATCAGAATGAATCAACTCAAAAGGGATAACGCTTTTATTAGAAACACTAGGAGAATAAGTAGCAGGATGACTCTTAGCCAAAACACATGTTTCACAATGTAAAACAGATTCATCCACACTAATAAACAAAGTAGGCATGGTTTTTCTCATAAGACTAAAAGATGGATGCCCTAAACGGCGATGCCATAACAAAATTTCACTTAGCTTATCAGAATTCAAAGTCAAAGAGGCGTGGGACTATGCTCCTGATTTCTCCCCTGCGTATGTCTGATCCAGATGGAACAATCTGCCCCTCAGATACCCCCGACTGACTATCTCCCTGGTGAGAAGATCCTGAAAAATCACATACATATGATAAAAGGTTACGGAGCATTTAGACTCAGTATTCAACTGTGGAACAGATATCAACTGATGAGACAAGTCAGGCACATATAACATTATGAAGTTCTAAGGTGGGAGTAATACGCACTGACCCTGACCCTAACACAGGAAAAGCCTCACCATTGGCATTGGTGACATAGGATACTGGTGGGGAAGACAATTCAATAAAATAAGATTTATCATAAGTCATATGATCAGAGACACCAGAATCAATAATCCATGTATCAGACCCAACAAAGTTAGAAACCTTTAAAGCCATACCAATCTTACCACGACCAGCTATAAAGGTTGTAAGAGTAGCCCCACCTGCTGTATGATGATTCTGTCCGGCCACGCCATAAAAGTCTAGTTCTTTGACCAACTGACCGCAGCTGCCTTCGCCTTAGGACAATAACCTTTCTTTTTGGGATACCCATTTAGTTTCCAACAAGTCTCTTGAACATGTCCAAGGTCGTTGCAATAAGAACATTGAGGACGAGGGTGGTTGGTGAAGCCTAGTGGAAGACCTTGCTGATGAAGTGGGACTGAACTCTGCTGCTGGAGAAAAGGTGTCGGTGACTTAGCCTGAATGGCTAGGCTAGAGACTTCAACCTGTGCACGTTTAACACTTTCCTGCTGAGACTCATCCTTGCGGACGTATGTAAAAGCTGTGTTTAGACTAGGAGGGTCTGTCATTCTGAGCAATTCTCCCTTGGCGCTGTTATGCTTCTCATCAAGCCCTCTAAAGAATACATGAACCCTTTCAAGTTCCTTCTCCTTCTGGTACCACACAAGATCTTCCTGATTCTTGATCTTGCAAGGACACTTCTGATCAATTTCAGCCCATACATTCTTCAGCTTGGTGAAATACACAGCTACTGGTTGCCCATTCTGTTGCATACTGCCAGCTTTGCAGATCAATTCATGAACTTGTATAAAATTAGACTCATTTGTATACAGATCCCCCAATGTCTTCCATATTGCTTCAGCAGTGTCACACTCTTCCACCAATTGTAGCACATCTTCAGTCATGGCTTTGAATAAGATTACCATCACAGATCCATCATCATCCTCCCACTTAGTATAGGCATCCACATCCTCCTCACTAGGTGCTTTGGTCATTCCAGTCACATGCCCCATCTTGTGTATGCCACGAAGGTGGACAGACATAATCTTCTTCCATGTTCGAAAATTGGTCCCATTGAGTTTCGAAAAGAACCACCATCTAAGCTTCAGACAGAAACCTCGACCTTTTGGACCTCATTGATCCTGGAACTCTGTCCTTCATTTTCATCACCACCCATCACAACAATACAGTAGCAAAATCACAAAATCACAGAGTATGCAGCGGAATAAAAAGACAGGAACCTCCAATAATAATAACAGAAACGTACAACAATTTTTTTTTTTTTTTGAACCTGTTGTATGGGCTGAGACGGTGACCGACTGATCCAACGTTGGCTAGACCAGAAAACGACGACCAACAGAGGCGAGCGACCGGAGAAGATAGCCTAGTTTGCGACGCCGGTCTGAACAAAGGACGCGCGACGGTCTGAACGACGTTGGCTGGCCTAACGTGCAACTCCGGACTAAACTGAGGACGTCGATCTGGAGAAGAGGAGCAACGACAGTCTTGGGCGGAAGACGAAGCCGATCGAATTGACCAGAGGAGAACGCTGGTCTAAGAATGAGCAATGACGAGGAGCGGCTTTGAGGATGAGCGACGTCGGGTTTTGACGCGGGTCTGGACAATGTAGGTTTCACGCCGGTCTAGATGAGGGACTTTGGATTTTACGCGGTGAAGCTGGTGTGCATTTCGACATGAAGATGAGGACGACTGTTCTTAGACAAACAGTGAAGTCGATCTGAACACGGAAAGAGCAACGACGGTCTTTGGTTGAAGACGAAGCCAGTCGAGAAAGGAGACGTCTGCTCAAGTAGTGAACGACGTTGTTTGGAGACTAACCCAAAAAACTGGGTTCTAACTCAATTGTCTTCCTCAGATTGAGAAAAGACTAAAAGAAAAAGAGACAAAGTCCTTTTCGGATCTTTGCTCTGATACCAAGTCAAAGATAACAAGATTGAGAAAGTGAATTATCTTATATTTGATTCATCTTACAATGGTGGTATATAAAGAGATCGATCTACAGAAATACAATTGACTTACGTCTCTATTCTCTACCACACATAGAAAAGGTAAGTACTAACTATGATACAGTTACAATATATTACATCACTAATGTTATGCCATGACTCACACTAACAGTGGCAACCACTTCCCCTGTGATTGGAGCAAGTCCCCTGTGAGGAACAAAGCCTCCAAAAACCCAAACATACTTTTGTATTAGTAATTTATAAATTGGATTAATTTCAGTTTACCCCCTCTATTCTCAATTTTGAATTTTTACCTCCCAAACTTTCCAATTTCAATCAGCCGTATCCAATTTCTCCTATTCCGTCCAAATTGGACGTTAACTCTGACCTTTGAGGGCTAAAATGGTCATTTCAAGACCAAAAAAACTATTTAAAAAATAAAATAAAATAAATTTCTGTTTCTTCATTTTTTTTATACACCACAAGTTATAATAGGTTTATAAAAACAAAAAGATACTCTAGGTGGTTGAAAGCCGCTCACTGGTATACAATATTTATGATATATTTCCGATAAAGTGAAGAATTTTAGGATATATCCCTAATAAAGTGAAGAAATGTCTGTGTAAAATCATTTTTTACAAATATTTACAGATAAAGTGTAAAATCGTGAAGAAATATCTGTGTAAAATCATTTTTTACAGATATTTATAGATAAAGTGTAAAAAACGTATTATAGATAAAGTGTAAAATCGTTTTTTACAGATATTTCTTCACTTTATTGGGGATATATCCTAAAATTCTCCACTTTATCGGAGATATATCACAAATATCGTAGATCAGCGAGCGACTTTCAACCACCTAGAGTATCTTTTTGTTTTTATAAACCTATTATAACTTGTGGTATATAGGTTGAAGACAAAATAAAAAATAAATAAAAAAAACGAAAAAACAGGAAAAAAAAAAATAATAAAATTTTAGTTTTTTGGTCTTGAAATGATCATTTTAGCCCTCAAAGGTCAGAGTTAACGTCCAATTTGGACGGAATAGGAGAAATTGGACACGGCTGATTGAAATTGGAAAGTTTGGGGGGTAAAAATTCAAAATTGAGAATAGAGAGGGTGACATGATGACACCCCCAAACCTCAGGGGGGTAAACTGAAATTAATCCTTATAAATTTATCTACAACTGAACCATGGTTGGAAATATGCACCTGAATAAGGAGCATCATTCTCAAAGAGTTTATGCAAATGAAACTCCTCTTCTTCATCAGCAGGAAGTGAGTCTCCTTCAAAGAGTTTATGCAGATGAAACTCCTCTTCTTCATCAGCAGGAAGTGAGTCCCCTTCAAAGAGTTTCCGGAGATGAAACTCCTCTTCTTCCTCTTCAAACACTTTCAGGCGAGGGAGTGGGAGGGGAAACTTCGGTTGAGGTTTCTTGATTTTGAAAGACCTCTTCAAACACTTTCAGGCGAGGGAGTGGGAGGGGAAACTTTGGTTGAGGTTTCTTGATTTTGAAAGACCTCTTCAAACACTTTCAGGCGAGGGAGTGGGAGGGGAAACTTTGGTTGAGGTTTCTTGATTTTGAATGAAATAGGTGGCCGATACTGAAACGAAAGCAAAAAGTAACTTGAAATAGAAGCAACAGAAACCCTAGTGACTGAAAATAATAGATAATATCAGAAATAAGATTTAACAACATACCGGTCGGGCAAGAAATTCCCCTGGGAGTACGGTGACTGAAAATAATAGATAATATCAGACATAAGATTTAACAGCATTTGTATGAGAAACAAAACAAGTAATAGCCATTCGTTTTGCGAAAACGCACCTGTATGCTCCTCAAACAAAGAATGCAGACAGAACTCTTCTTCATCAGACAAACAACTAAATGCAGGCTGCAAGTAGGGAAATTCAAGGTACTTACTAAATCAAACAAACACTCCAAGACTGCTAAAATCAATGAATGCCTAATCTAAATCAAATTAACATCACAGAACACTGAAATATGGTGAAATCAAAATCAAACAAAATCCACAAAACATCACAGAACACTGAAATCTGAAATCAATGAACGCCTAATTTAAACAAGGTTTCTAATAAAGAGTTCTTACAAACGATCCTATTCATAACCAAATCAACCTAGATTTACATAAACAGACAGGGACCAAAATCAATGAAACTAAATCAATGAACTGGGACTAAAATCACGACATAAGCCTAACTGAAAAGCCATGAAATCTAAAGCCTAAGAGATCTTGAAAGGAAAAACCTTTTTGATACGGTCAAAATGAGTGTCAATTTAAACCCTGCATCGAATTTTAGTATGAGTAAGTAGGGTATCGTTCTAAGCCGGGGACTGGGGTATACTTCCTGTCAAAAACGTTAAACAAATTATTATTATTCACAAAATATAAACAAAAATAAAACAAAATATATTTACAGAATTACAAAATAGGGGGATTTCGAAAGTGTTTATATTCTAATCTAATTACATAATACAAGTGATCGATCAAACCATGAATCAAGGAAAAGATGGACGGATAAGATGCAAGATGTAGTTATCAACCATTAACACGAAAACAGAATATCAAATCATAAATCACGAATCAACATATGATGAAGATAGAAATCAATTAAGAACAGAGATGAACGCATACAAAGTTCTTATTACTTCCCTTAATTAGATTAACTAGATGAACGCACCATTAAACATGCAATGCTAGTCATAGAACGCTACTCACTAACAAAACATATTTAACGCATAAAGATCAATGAAAGTTTGATTGAGTTAAGCCAAGAACACAAGTTGGAACGCCATACAAGCATGCAAGACTCATTGTTGATTTACCTAAGGAATTATAAGTTTTCCACTTAAGCAATTAAGACCTAGAACACTAGCATATCTTAATTTGGATTCAATTACATGCAAACTCTAATTGTTTCGAACCAACTAAGATAAACACATAAAAGGTGGGATTGAAGCACAAAATCAACAAACAATCATCATCACATAGAGATATCGCAATTTATAATATGAAAATCCTAAAACGTTTATCATGCTTCATGGTTATAGAAAACTAAACATCAAAACATACTCTTTTATTCTAACAAAAAGTCAAAACATCCAATTAAAACAAAATCCAAGAACGCAAGTGAAATTGTTTACAAGGTTACAAGAACACAAAACCGAAAACAAAAGAATAGAGATCATGGTTATACTTTTAAAGAAACTTCAAGAACGCAAGAAGGTCTTCAAAGGTGGTGGAGGATGATGAGGCTCACGGCAAGGAGATGATGAATGGAGGATGGAACTTGCTTCACGCCATCAAGTCTTGAACAATTGAAGAGGTATCGAAATTTTGAGAGTAAAGGGACAGGAATTGGTTTTGATTCTGGGTTTGATGATGAATAAAACGTCCCAAGGATGCATCTATATATAGGGGACGGCAAACTTAGTCTTCAAGCCTTCTGGATCCTTCTTTTAATTTTTAGAAATTATTTGATTAGTCCACACAGTTCCAACCAATCAAATAAATACATGTCAGCTTTTCTGCGTTGTCCAACCAATGAGAAGCCTCCAAAATTAAGTAGATTTGTACCATGAGTCTTTAAAGGAGATAATATTGCAGAATTTACAAAGATTTTTCTGATTTTAAGCCTTAAATTCGTCCAAATAGGAGTGTGAGCAACAAGCAACGTATTTGGACTTGTTTCCATCATTTTTGCATGTTGTAATCCCTTAAAACTCTCCAAGGATGATGCCAAACCCTTCTTGAAGCCTCTAGGACGTCCCACATGCAATATTATCTGAAATATGAAGCATAAACTCGGCCTGGGATGTGATTTGGGCCTCAAAACAAAAATTTCCGTCAAAAGTCCGATTCTCGCGCAGCTTGACCTCTCTGTACTAAATCAGCCATAACTTCTTCTAGAAAATTGATATTGACGAACCATAAAAATTTATGGAAACTAGACATCCATAGTTTTCCAACCATATATAGATCACAATTTAGTTCATTCTGAGCTGTCCTCAGGGCTCTGTCGAAGTTGACTGATCTGCACAGGCAGATTCCTAAAAACTCTCCTTTTTGGGATTTCCGAAATCTTCTTGAATATTCTCCATATTGCACGGCAAAACCAACTAGAATTGTTTTAGAATTCTTCCAAGACGTCAAGAAGGGTATAGAAACTCATGTGCAAGTCACATGCTTCAATCTTTGGGCCAGGCTTCTCAATTGGACAATTTCAAAGCCCATTCTTCAATTGTCGAAATTTCTTGTGCATTCTAGAAGATTCTTGAACCATCTTGAGTCATCTTGAAGCCACAACATCTCCTAGCCTCACCAGGTCTCCTAGTGTCATCAGGTTTCCTAGTCTAACTAGGACTCTGTCATTTCTCATTTCCGAACATCATTTTTCCGAGCTCACTCCTAGTTGCATTAGGATTCCTACTTCAACTGGGATTCCTTTTCCTGGTAGGATTAGGAAAGCTTCATTTCTTTGTCATTTATGCGCCTCATTTCCTCCTTGCCTTCATTTCCATCATTTCTAGCTCTTCTTAGCTCATTTCCTGCCTTTGGAGCTCAAATGTACCTAAAAACACAAAACTAAGTCAGAAATGATATTGTTAAGAGAATAACTAAGCAAAATATAGAGAGAAATGCACTAAAAACATAGAAAATATTTGTCCGATCACTTCTTCCCAACACCCACCCATTCTAAAATTGAGTAAGCACAAATAGAATGCCTGCACTAATTAACGAGAAAATAATAAAAGAAGTCAAGACAAAGAAATTGAAGAGAGAGAGAACGGAAGGACGCAAGGGATTTGATGGATGAATAGAAAGGGGAAATCCAAATCGGAGAAATTGTAGTACCCGACGGAAATCTAAATAGAAAACGTGGGTTAAAATGTTCATTTGATCAGAATTTTTGATGGCAAGACTTCTCCAAAACTAGATGAAAAGACGTTGCAACAAGAGTTCGAGCTTACCCGACAAAATGACGTCGCAGCAAGACTTCACAAACCCTGACAAAACGACGTCACAAAAAGACTTCGCACAAACCCCATAGAAGACCGGAAGGGAAATAAAGACTCAAATTTTGATGAAAAACAAACTTGAGGGTATGTTGTCGGCCTTTGCCGATGACGAATTCTTCTCCTCATCAAACCTTTGCTGATAACGACGACGCGGCCGAGTTATCGGATGCCAAATGGCCACGTGGTCGTCGTCGTAGGCAAAAGGCCCTGATGCCGATGATGTTGATCCATACTAATCAGATCTATGGATCTCGTGATTAATAGATAGGTGTCTTTCTATGATGAGTAGATCTATGCTGAGTCATTAACCATTAGATGTTTATATATGCATGAGTAAATCACTTCTGAAAATTTTCTTATGAATTGCTAATCATTGAGGTACTAAACTAGATCAAATCAATGAACAAACCAAATCTGTCAAACATGAACCGTTCATGTTCATAATTGATAAATCACGATTATAAATGCCTTAACGATTTTCAATTTGGTTGAAAAATTGCATAAATAACCTACACATGAATATCTAAACATCTAACGGTTGATTTGAGGAAAGGAGTGGGTCATATTAGGATTTGGTCGGAATGTTCAATTATGTTATTACTCCCTTCTTTCTACGTGGCTCTCTTCTAGTTCCCTTCCTTCCTTACCTTATTCAGATTGGGTAATCATCACGCACTCAAAGGAGGTGCGGTAACTGACACAATCGAAAATTAAAAATTAATATTTTGCTATTTACAGCCGATCAGCGGTTCCCTAGTCCCTCTAACTATCAGCGATTGCTCCCTTGTTGTTACTGCTCTACAGCTTGATGTGGAAGATAGATCTGAAATTGGGCGTATTATCGATGATTGTAAGTCATATTTGACATCTTTTCACTCAATTCAGGTTAGTCATATCTTCCGTGAAGCAAACGGTGTAGCCAACAGGTTAGCGCACCTTGCTAGTATTAATAATATTGTTTTTATGTATGGTTAGATGAAACTCCTGTTATTATTCGGGATGTTCTCTATGAGGATGTTTGTAATCTTTCTAATGTAGCACGGGGTTCAGGTTTTATGTCCTCCCCGTTGCAAAGTATTACTTCAATAAATGGAACCGGGCGTGGGGCTGAGCCTCCCAGCTCGGCTGGGTTCCAAACCCCTTTAAAAAAAAAAAAAAACTATCAAAGCTAGTAATTTCATTCTATTTCTTTTTCGAGGATGACCCAAAACCAAATTTTCTAGAAATAATGGTTTATTTTTTCTTTATTCATCAAATAATGAAATGTTGCAAAATATACTGTTTACTACTTTAGGTTACACTAACCAAAATGATTTTACATAATCTTTATTCATCAAAAAATGAAATTTTGCAAAGTCCTTAAGGATATAGCTATAAGGCAGTTGACACCAATCTATTATTAATCGTCATGGTAGATTGAAACTAATACAAAAATATTCTATACATTGTGATTTTCATTCATTGGTTGAATGGAATGATTCACTCCCTTATTATCTTTAAATGTTATCGAGTTAATTAAGGTGTGTACTGTGTAGGGGCATATCTCTCACATTTGGATGAAAAATGTTAGAATTAACGAATGGATGTAAATTGACAATTTTCGCCAATTTGAAATGAGTGAAATAAATATGTCTTCCAAAAAAAAATTCCTCAAGTTCGACGTGTTGTTTTTTATATTAGACAATTATTGCTTGGCTATTGGGAAGCTAATAAAAATATAAAATAGCTCTACGAAAATGTAGACAGCAAAGGAACATTCTTATTGGCTCGAGTCTTCCCAAGATGGCTCGATACAATCAGGGGCCTTTTTTTTTAGTCCCTTAAATATTAATTTATAAAATTTTACTGTATTTTTCTCCCTCATCCTCTCTTGGAATAGGGTTATCAAGTTTTCCTCACCCGACCCGACCCGGTAAGTTTATATTTATTTCACTTGAGGCCCTCCCAAAATCTAAAACTCCCACTCTCTACTCTCTCTCAGTCTTCTGACTCTTCTCCTCTATCCGAAAGCTTTCAAATTTTCCGACATGGTAATACCAGCAACAACAACACCACCTTTCGCTGCGCCCAATTCGCTAACTTGCGCACTAGGCCCACCATGGAAAGGTCAGTATGCCCCCTCTCCCTCTCCCTCTCCCTCTCCTCCCCCTTTTCTCTCTCTGTCAAGGGTTTTGGGTTTAAGCTTTTAAGTCTCAATTTACAGGCCTCACTGGAAGTCTGGGATCACCTTCAAGCTTGCTATGGTCAAAGAAACAGGTTTTCCTCACTGAGCTTACTCTAGTGTCTTATAAAGTATTGAACTTTGAATTGGGTTTATGTAATTTCTTGTTTGTTGTGGAATTTTCAGAGACAATGCAAAAGGAAAGGTGGTTCAAGTAGTATCTGTGCCAAATTTGAGCTGAAGCCTCCTCCATATCCACTGGTAAGGTTTTAAGTTTCTAATTTGAGTGTGGGTTTCGGCTTCAATCAGCAAGTACCAAACTTTAAGTTTATTATAAGGGAACATTTCAATCAAGTTTCAATCTTTTTGACCCTTCATTGGTTAGTATTGGTAAATGAGGAGACTGAGAATTTTAGCTGACAATGGCTGTGAAATTTGTAAACTGGGTTAGTTTAGATGTCAATGTTGAGCCGGTTAATGTTGTGTTTTTCGAAATTGTGACGGTTTGGTTTGATTTGTAATTTTTGAGTAGGATGCGCTGGAGCCGCATATGAGCAAGGAGACTCTGGAGTATCACTGGGGGAAGCACCATAGGGGTTATGTGGATAACCTAAACAAGCAAATCGAAGGAACCGAGCTAGATGAATTGTCGTTGGAAGATATTATACTTGCTACACACAACAACGGAGATTTACTTCCACCTTTCAACAATGCTGCACAGGTATGATGCTATTCATGAGATGATTATTTCGATAGAATTTTGAACTCCTTGATTGTTAAGGTAGTGATCGATTGAATCCTCCTATGGCGTCTATGACAAATTTTTTCAAGCATTTAGTGTTTACTTATGTTCTGCATCAATACCATCATGCATATGCTTCAGTGTCATTATTGAAGAGTCGTTTCAAAGTTAACTACCTATTCACGTATTGCCTTTTTCACCTTTATGCAGATCTGGAACCATGACTTCTTCTGGGAGTCCATGAAACCAGGTGGTGGAGGAAGGCCATCCGGGGAACTTCTAGAACTAATTAATAGAGATTTTGGTTCTTTTGAGAGATTCATTGATGATATAAGGTTGGCTGCGGCTACACAGTTTGGTTCTGGTTGGGCTTGGCTTGCATGTGGGTTTGCCTTCCGATTGGCATGTCTTATTCTTTGCCTTTTAAGACTGCAAATTCTGTTGTGACCCTGCATTTGGCATACAGTAATATTCTCTATTATTTTGTTTTCTTCAGATAAAGCAAATAGACTTGATGTTGAAAATGCAGTAAATCCTAATCCAACGGACGAAGACAAAAGGCTTGTAGTGGTGAAGAGTCCTAATTCAGTAAACCCCCTTATATGGGATTATTCTGTGAGTATCATGATTCATTAAGTTTTTCCCAACTTAAGTAATGAGATACTTCATAAGAAGTTCATATGGGTAATGACTTTTCTTATTGCTCAATGCAGCCGCTCCTTACCATCGATGTTTGGGAGGTATTTGTAATTTATCTTGTATATTCATGTCTGAAAATAGTTATATACTATATATGGGTTTTATGGGAAAACCATTGCTGACAAATTGCTAAATTTGTTGTGGAAATATGTTTTGTTTCAACAGCATGCTTACTACCTCGATGTTCAGGTGAGACCCTGTTAATTAAACATGCAGTTTTCCTCTTATGAGAAGGGGTTAAATGGAACTCTGTCTAATACCCTGTAAATCTTTGGTTAATACTGCAGAACCGGCGAGCTGATTACATATCAATCTTTTTGGAGAAACTTGTTTCATGGGAAGCAGTCAGTTCTAGACTTGAAATTGCAAAGGCTCGAGCAGTTGAAAGAGAGGAAGAAGAGGAAAGGAGGAAAAGAGAAGAAGAGGAGAAATCATCAGATGGCGAAGTTGCAGAGATTTATGTGGACAACAAGAGCGATGACTCGGAGGCTGAATGAATTCAGTTTATTTCACCATGAGAAAACTGATAACAATTTTGAGTTGGTTGCCTTCTGTTTTGCTGCGACTGTGATAGAGTTTAGTTAGGCGGCATGTACTAATATCGTGCAAACAAAGGCAGATCAAAAAACAAGAGCTTGTACTATTTCCTTATTGCTCATGTACACATGTAATGTTCTTAATATACAAACGGTATTAGCTGTACACTATCATGATCATCTTATTGGAGAAGTCTTATTAGACAAAAAACTGTCCAGAGCTGAGAGCCTTGAATTGTCAGCACATGGGGGTCCAAAGATATTCCAAAACCGAAGAGTCCCGTCTGCAACAGCTGATACTAAAGTTAACCCATCAGGGCTCTGCAACAAAATCAATACAATTACCAAAGTTAGAGCCTATAAACTCTATCTACAACCACAAAACCTTAAAGATTTAAGAAAGAAAATTGTGGGATGTCAAACCTGAGAAAGCTGAAGGACTCTGGAGGTGTGGCGCTTCAAGTTCCCCACTTTTTCCATGGAAGGATACCTCCAGAGGCATAGCTGATTCTTGATCTGCTCTCTCGGACTATAACCATGGCCACTCAGTATCTCTTTGTGATGCCTGTTCCACTCCAACCCACAGACCTGGATTGTTTTGTAACAGTTAGAATATCATAAAACCATTAAAAGCTTATAAGTTGAAGACTAGTTTCTCTAACATACTTGAGAGTTGGTATCAATGGTGTTGATACAGGTCCCCATTTGTGTATTCCATAACTTAATACACCCATCTTCTGTGCCTCCTCCAGAGGCAAGTACACCAGACTGATAAGGACACCAAGCAAGCGCCTTGACTGCAGCACAATGGTCTTTGAAACAATACAAGTATTTCGATGAGTTCATTCTCGAGGATTCCCAAATGTACAAGAGGTTTTCATTGCCACCGCTTGCCAATAAATTGCCTGTTTCCGACCATTTCAAGCCACAGACTTCTTGAGAGTGTGCACGTAAATGGCAAGTCACATTGTTTCTTGCTCTGACTGTCGACATTAGGGAACAAATAAAAGAAAAGAAAAGAAAAAAGCGAATAATTCCATTCAACCAATGATTTAGAATCAGAATAGAATAGCTTGAGGTTTAGTAATAGTCACAAAATACCATCATGGTTAATAATGGACCGGTCTCGGCTGCCTGATGTTAATGTGTGACCATTCCAAGTAATGGTCGCTACCCTGCGATTATGGCCTTTTAGGCTTCTAACCTGTGTGACACATATAGATGAACAATGGTTTCAACTTCATTCACTAAAAATGTCTAAAAGTAATGAGTAAACTAGTTAAAAATAATAAGAGCTTTACCAGCTTGGAAGCCTCAGCATCCCAGAGTTGGAGTTTCGAGCCCTTATATCCAACTGCCAAATATTTGGCATCTTGAGACCAAGCTAAACTTGTGGGGTGATCATTCTCATTGACATGAAACAGCTTACGTACATTTACTGTCTCCGAGTTCCAGAGGTATAAATCGAGGCCCAGAGCAACTGCAAGAACATTGTTCTTTCCCCAGTCCATGATGTTCATGTAGAAGTCATTTCTCATGTTTGGTGCATCCAGAACTCTACTTTCTCCCTACAGCAGCACAAACTTGGATATTGAATCATGTACACTTAGATTAGGGTGTCAAAAGGATATTGTATTCTGCACCATAAACTCACTTCAAGTCCGAAAATAGAATCTAACATTATGCACTAAGCATACAACACTATCACAATTGTCTCAAACTGCAGCTTCTTTGAGTTATCGTTTTCCCATTTTAAAGTTCATAAGCTCAGAAAACCACTGCAGAAACACTAAAACTATGCATGAAGCACACACCACTATAAATAGTATCTCAAACTTTCTGTCTATTTCAGTAATCTACATCCCTTTGTAAAGTTCATATGTTGACCACTAAACAGTAAATGACAGATAATTCAAGTCAAGGTTCAAGATTAATGCTTGAGATATTCCAATACCTTAGGCAAACTTCGAAGCTGAGTAGGTTTGATCATATTACTATCAAATTCATCACTCCGGCGCATCTCATCAACACAACGAAGCGGTTTTCTACTAGATTTTGGGCTTCCCCTAAAAACCAACATCTTAAAAGGGTTCCCATCTGAATCCAAAGTCAGTTGGTCCTGCAATTTCTGTCTGTATGCCTCCTGCCACAACAGAAAAGAAAACCAAAACCCATCAAAAACCCAAAAGACCCAAGAACTAGGACACCCATTTTCAGCATTCAAGGAATTCAAGTATTGCTTAAAGCAAACTATAATGCTCATCTAAAACCCAAGACCCAAGGTTTTCAATATTCAATTACAACATTCAAAACCAAAACTGACAAGAAGCAAAGTGTTCATACATTGAAATTCGAGTTCCGATTCGGTACAGTTCTGTTCGTCAATAAGCTCTGGGCTTGATCAAGATCCATCAAACTCCTATTGGGTATAAACCGATCACCCTAAGAACAAAAAATTATTAATAAACCCAAAAAGGAACAGACTTTCCACAAAGAATGGCATAGAGAATCAAAGAAAAGTGGAAATCTTGATGAACAAGAAAGAGGGTAGTGAATATTTTACCGGAAATTCGTACTGGGTATTTGGGCTGCTGTTCATGCGAGTTGGGGAGTACCAATCCGATTGAACTTCCCACATGTTTTGATCAAATGGGTTTTCTTTGAGTCCTTGGAGGAGGACGAGAAAATCTTGAACCAGAAAGAATGGGAATGCAGGCATTTCAACAACTCCCGCCAAATAGATTTATAGGTGGGGGAGGAAAATCCAACCGTTGCTACTTTTGGGACCAAGTTTGGGCCTAAACCAAGAGAAGAGAAATGCTTAACCGAACCCCTTTGTTTGTTTTCTCCATTACTTTTGAATTTTTTCTTTTTAACACACACATTCAAGAAATTGACTAAACAATATTAGCTCATTCTCCCAAAAAAAAAGAACATAAATTAGCTCAATTATTGTTGAATGAATAAAAACTTTAAACTATGAAACTACGATATAGGAGAAAAGAAATGAGAATAACAGTGAAGAAGGTTGTTATGATTTACCTATAATTGAAGAAGAAATAGTAAGGAACCAAGTAATATGGGAAATGTATGATACAAATTGTATATTTATATTGATCTCATCAAATTATTCCTTTAGATGTTTGGCAAACTATTTTCAATTGATTTTTGTTCAATATATTCACATATTACATGCTGCATAACTGGTACGAAAATAATAATGGTGGTAGCTTTTTTACTCTTGGAGTTTGTACCCACTGGTTGATGACATTTATACCCATGCTCGAGGCAGTGAGCTCAACGTAACTGTACTTCTGCAATAATCATTAGAGCATCTCCAACGGTGGCGTCAAGATCCACTGTGGAGCTCCAACGAATACAAAAGGCAAATTTCATTCTCTTCAACCCATCCTTCAAATCCACCATGGATAACAATTCTTGGTTTCATATGTCAATTTTGACAGCCTCAAGTCACCTGTCATTTTATTGTTTCTTCCCTTCTCCTCTTTCGTGCTACCCATATCAGAGTCATTCATGGTCCTTCTCGTTTCTCTATTTCTTCATACAATACCCAAATCTTCATACCCAAACCTTCATGAATCATTGATATGAAATCAAAAATTAAATCTTCATTCAGATTTGGAGAAAAAGAGAGGAATAGAGTTAGAGTTTGGAGTCAGAAAGAAAAACTGACTAATTGGATTCAAGCAGCTTCGATCAGATCAAATCTTGAGCAATCAAATCATAGTAGTGTTGCGTTGGTCGATCACAGTGTTGAGGTCGCGATTGTGTTTGCGATGTTGAAATCTGGGCTACTTGTGGTTGCTTGGATATGTTCTAATATGTTGTTATGGTTGCTTGAATATGTTCTAATTTGTTGATAACTTAATATAGTTGCTTTCCTAATCACTCAGAAAAGCTAGAAGAAGACGAAGAGAAACAGGAGAAGAAGATGGAGAGAAAGAAAGCGATAGTGCAGTTGTGTTTTATTTTAAATAAAATACATCATAATAATAATAAAAATATTTATTTATTTTAACTTACGGGTTGGAGTGTAAAAGAATTTTTATCACCAACGAGGTCATAAATTTAGTGCAGCGGATAGAATGATACACAACTTTTGAGAGTAATCAAAAAAATATCTAAACTTTCAAAAGCATATCAACCTCAACTTGATACCTATAGTCAGTCAATTGTGAGGGTATATCAGAAATTTCAAATCACTTCAATTTAAAATGACATAATTGCCCTTTATTAATCATCTTTCGGCTCTTTTTTAATGTTTTCCTTCAATTTTGCTGGTATACCGTATACATGCGTGCATCTCCAATTAATCATCCATAAACCTTTTCAATTATCTATCCGTTTATCTCTCTGGAAACAATAGTTAAATGAGACCTACCAATGATTAAGAAAACATTAGCTATCTGGGTTCTTCATATGCATCGAGAAGCAGAAGTAGATAGAAAAACGCAGATCTGAAACGATAAAGAAGATCTCAAGAAAAGGCAAATCTTATGCTCATAGAGACAACAGTTCACCGGCCAATATACGATTCTCAAGTTTGAGAACTTTTTACCATCTCCACCGCCCAGAATAATTGGAAACCTTCCCACCATCTTCATTCTTCTCCATATATAACCAAAACTTGTAATACACTTTCTCACAAAACTCTTCTGTAAACAATCCATGAAAGCAAGCTTTAGAAGGCAGTTCCACTTTGAAATACCAAATTAGCATAAGCCTACCCAAGGTCTCCAGCCCCGACTCTGTTACTCTCAAAGTCACTGACCTTAAAGTCACCAACCACGACGTCGTTACCAGCATGGACAAGTATGCCCATGAAATCCTTGACCCTCATCTCCTCCTCAAAATCCAAAACCGTCACTTGCGATCCTCGTTCGAGAAACAAAGGAGCGACAAAGGAGAAGAATTGATCGTGATAAAACAAACTATCAGAACATTTCAAGAAGGTACGAAAACCATAAATTGGAGGACACGTATTCCAGTAACCCATCGACGATTAATTTTCTATCCAATAATCTCAAACACTCAAAATTATTAATCCTAATTCAGATTAGTATTAGCACCAAAAAATCCCCCCTATTCTATAAACTATAACAGCCTATCAAGAATGTCAAAAACCATGAAATCGGAAGAACCTACCCAAATCACTACACATTCAACAATCACTCGCACAGAAACCATCCACATTCATATCTACAATCATAATTCAGATTCATATCACAAATCACCTAATTCTGAAATTTCCTACAGCCCAGTTGAACCAAACCAAGATATAACAAACCACACACTATGAGAAAGTATAAAAACCCTGAAATTTCAGAAAGCCCCAGTTTATAAGTATTCCCAGGTTTCTGATTTCTAAACAACCAAATTCATAAGTTTTTTCAGGCTATATACACTTTGTTTTGTGCTTATTGTACATAATGTTTTTACACATTGAAATTTGAGTTCCGATTCGGTATAGTTCTGCTTGTCAATAAACATTTGAGCTTGATCATGATCCATCAAACTCCTATTGGGTATAAACCGATCACCCTAAAATATGCACAACAACAAGAAATAAACATTTTGTTGGAAAATCGTTGTGTACTGGGCGTACTGTGAGGACCAATCCGATTGAACTTCCACATGTTTTGATCAAATGGGTTTCTTTGAGTCCTTGTTTACTGCTCTCTGCAATGAAGAAGAGGAAGAAGGAGAAGAAAATCTTCAACTAGAAAGAATGGGAGGGCTGGCATTTCAACAACTCCCCCCATATAGATTTAGAGCAACTCCAACAGCTTCCCCATATTTTGATTTTTCTCTACTTTAGGGAAAAATGAGCCTCTTTTACTCCAACAGATTCCCTATAACTATCCCTATTTTAGGGAAAGTGAGGAAAGAGAAAACCAAATTCCCTATATTTACAGCAATCTCTAAAAATTTAAGGAAGAATATGAAGATTTTAGAGATTGCTGTAAAATAGGGAATCTGTTGGAGTTGGAAAAGAAAAAGATGCTAAAGCTTTGACTTTTGCTTCTCTATTATACAAAAATTATAGGGAAGCTGTTGGAGTTGCTCTTATAGGTTAAGAAAGAAAATGCAACAGTTGCTACTTTTGGGGACAATTCATAGCAACACCGGGCTGTCTTTGGGGTTAGGAAGAAAGAAACTTTAGCCTCGATCGGGACTAGGTTTGGCCTAAACTAAAGGGAAAATGATAGAGAACACTTTGTTTTATCTTTTAATGCAAGACAATAGATTATCGAAACTTGTGTTTATTCATCCAAGTATCTAATCGTTATCAAAATAAATAGATTTTTTTTGTAATCATATGCGATTAAAGATTCTCCAATCTATGAAATGAGATGTTATAAATGAACAATTTAGATGATAAGACTATAATGCGGATTAAGAATGAGAATGAGAATATTGGCGAAAAAAGTTGCTAGCATAAAATGTATATATGATTAAATTAGACTAATCGATGTTTGGTAAGACTAGGTATTTAAACCTTCTTACTGATTAAACCAACTCTTGTCTTCACAACTGGCGGTCGATGGGTAATGTATAAGGATTAAGATTAGACTTGCGATGTACTAAAACAAAATAGAAATTTAAAGCTATCCTTCATGAAAGAACCGTAATTTACCCGATTTTGCTCTGCCCATTGATGGATCAAAAGAAGAAGAGAAGGCCTAGCATGGGAAAGAAGAGCCTGTCAAACTAGCCAGGATGATTGCCTGGCCAAGCATGAGCTTTGAACTATGAACAGAGAGCTGAAGTCTCTAATGGAAGAGCAGGCAAGTCATCCTTGGCTACCAAACAAGACTCTTGTTCTCATGTAAGTGCTCTCTTCCTCAACATTCACGATCACTCTCTACAATGGAGGATGTGAAACACTGCATTCTAAACTCTCTATTTATAGCCTGTAAAACTGAAAAATATTGCATCATTTCTGTTTGTAGTATGTCACTTGTGTGTTTGCACAATTTGGCTGACATGATGGAATATATTCCTTGAGGGAAGAAAAGGGAAAGTTCATGGGGGTCAATCTGGGACACTGATAAACCAACTTGATCAATTTGTGTCGACTCCCCATGATGCTTTGATTTTTTGGTCATGATGGTGATGCAAATTTAGGGCTTTTTTTTTTTTTTTTTTTTTTTGAGAAGAAATAAGGAATTGTCTTTATAAGCACTTTAGATAGATATATCAGTTTTAAGTATATGGTATAGAATGATGATGTTTTCTTGCCTCAAATGGATTAATTTTCCGTTGCCATTTTTCGCAAAAGATGTACTAAAATTTGGCTTCTGTTTTATAAAGGCATTAAGAAAGCATCTTTTTTGTTCATGTGGTAAAATAATCCTTTTCTTTATGCTATTGGGAGTGGGAAAACGTCAACCAAATTGAAATTCCCCACATTCAAATTAAAGTCGATCATTGCCCATTTCCAGCATTCAATTTGGTTTACCTGCAAGGTGCTTAAGTAGACATTTCAATCAACTTAGTATTGATATATGAGCTTAGAGCATCTTTAGCAGACTCTCTATTGTGACTCCTTAGCTATTTTAGACAACATGTTTAGCTTTTTATCTATTTAGCAGCTGCACCAGACTCTTAAGTGGCTTTCTATTATAACTTTTAGTCATCTCGCTCCTAAATATAGAGAGCGGAATGAGGCTCTCTATAATTTAAAACATTCGTTTTAAGTTATTTTATGTAATTTATAAATAAATTTAAACTATTTAATATTCATTTAAAAAATAATATAAATTCAAAACTAGCTAAAATAGAGAGCATTGATGCAGACGTAATTCTAAAGTGGCTAGCTAAAATGACTTTTTAGTTACTTTAGCTAAAATTTGACTCAAAAATGGCTAGCATTGCTAAAGATGCTCTTACTATTGGTATATGAGGAGAATCAGAAATTTAGTAAGTTTAGCTGACAGTGGCAGTAAATTGTGGTACTTGTTGGGTTAGTAGTCCCTCCTTATTTGGAGGAGAGTAATTCATGTGGTAGATTTACGTACTACATGAGGAACACACTTTCTACTATTCCTTTGGTGACCCAATAAATGTAAAGGAAGGCTAGCTATATGAGTAGCTAGGGTGGTGCAGCAATTGTTGAATGTTGGAGGGAAACATGCATTAATGAGCATGCCAACATTGAGCATGAAACAAGGAGGAAGCTTGACTTTGCTTCCATGCATGGTACTAGACCTGTAAATGGACCGAATTTAGATCGGATCGACTTAAATCTAAATCCGTTTACTAAAAAAAAATTCGATCCAATTAAACCTACTCCGTTAACCCGGCGGATAATTGATAACTTGATCCAAATCTGTATCCGCCACATTAACAAATACCCGATCCGCTAATCCGACCCGTTTATAATTTTAAATAGTAATATTAAATTTATATCATGATACCTCATAAGATATTAATAAAATATTAAAACAACATGAAAAGTATCACCAAAAAGTAGAATTACATTATCAAAATTCTTAATGCTTCTTGGAATCTTGGGTGATGGACTGTTCCCTTAGATTTCTGCAAAAAAAAATTTGCATTAGAAATTCTTCATATTTTTTATTTTTTATTTTAAAAATAATAATAATATATTAATAAAAAATAATATTTTATTATTAAGAAAACGGGCCGGATCATTAACGGATCGGATCGACCTAAATCCGTATTTGATCCGTTCAATAAACGGGTTAACGGATTCGGATCATTAACGGATCAACGGATCAAAATTTTCGATCCAAACCCGTCCAATAGCCACTGATCTGGAGCGGGTTCGGATTAAAATCCGGTCCATTTACAGGTCTACATGGTACGTGCATATGTTGAATTGCATGAAGAGCAATGCCTATATAAAGGCATCAGATACAAGAACAAAATTTAGTATATACTATTTGTGAGTTAACTGTTCATCAGTTTAGTAACAGTGCCGGCTCGAGCAGAGCCAACATCGTGAAAAGACGATTTTGCCCCTAGTGTACTGCTCAGTCCTATCGTGTCTGCTGTTTCTTGCCTCGACACCTGGTGTACTGCTCAGTCCTAGCGTGTCTTTGCTATACTCCGCTCTATAGAGAGGTAGAGAAAGAGAGAGAGATAGCGGAGGAAGTGGTACTGTTTGTTGGTGTACTTACATGAGCATTGGCCTAAGCATAATTAGCTACAATGAGCCACGCTTATACTGCCGCCAGCGGCACCAACAACTATCGAGGGTGTGACCTACGGAAACACAACCAAACAGGCTATCACCTGAGTTCCGGCTCATCCTGAGATCACCACTGACGCACCGCCACGCGCCGCGCCAAGATCACCTCGCTGAAGCATCAGAAGCTGGGGATTGAAGCATATCAGTCCCACATCGAAAACAAGGAAGAGATCAGTCTCTTCCCCACCTATAAAAGGTCAACTTCTCTCTCCTCATTAATTACGCATTTACTACTTACCTAACGTTATGATGTCAACATATATAAATATATTGACTGACTTAGGCATCGGAGAAGAGAAGACCGCCCACCGCGGTCACCCTCTGACACCTTGTGTATTTTATTTGATAGATAGCGGAAGCACCAAGAATATCTCAAGTAGCGGTTCGCCCCCCTAACCCGCATTGATCAAGGTTCGGCTACCGCTGAATCTGAGACATTAACAGTTGGCATCTACGATTCAAATTCGATCTTTACTGCGTAGATTGACTGAATGCAGAAAGCCTTGGTTCCTGGGAGATTTCAGCTTGGGAAAGTTTTCACAGTATTCGTTTTGGGAGGCAGAAGGCCTCAACTAAGGCTATTCAGGGATTGCAGGTAATCAAAAATGGTGTAATTGCTGGGTCATAGGTTTTGCATGTTGTCGTTCTGTTCGTTTTTGTTTGATTTAGCACTTATTTGGTGGGTTTTTGTGAAAGATTGTTGGGTGTTTGTCTGATTTGGTGTTTTTGTGACAGATTCCTGGGTGCGTGATTGATTTGGGCGAGGAGAGGGAAGACTATTTTGGAGGAAACGGGAGAGGAATTCAAACTTGGTGAGAGAGTTCCTCACTTGAGAGAGTTTGTCTAAGTTTGAGATCAAGGTATCCAAACTCATTGAAGCATTTGAGAGCTTGAGAAAGTCCAGGAGTCCATCATTTGTGAGTAGATACAATTGCTACGTACACTTGGTGAGAGAGTTCCTCACTTGAGAAATTGAAAGAAAAATTGCCTCAATTAAGTGAGAGAGAGTATACCTCTTGAGAGAATATCAAGAGTGGTAAACTCTTGTGAAGTTTAGTCACTATTGTGAGATTGTTCTTGTAATCTCATTGTTATACATAGTGGAAGAAAGAAGTACTGCTGCCCCTAAGACGTAGACACATTTGCCAAACCTCGTTAAATATTGTGTCTTGTTTTGTTTATCTATTCTACTTCCGCAAATCGCACAAGAGGTGGAAAAAGTTAGATCCTGAGATAACCAAATATCCATTGGCGTTGTATTAAGGCTGCCCTTCTTTCCCAACATCATTAATGGGTGCTAAATAGATACTAGTTCATGACAGTGTACTGTTTCCACTAATCGTGATGTTAGGTTTCTTGGACCAGGGTGATTTTGAAGTTTATGGATGCACACAGAGTGCAGCTTCTTTCTGTGATCTAAAGGCTACTTTCTTAACGAAGGCACCTTCACAAATTAAAAATTTGTTGCATGACTACATTCATGTAGAACCGGTTCACAATTTGTCGAAGAGAACATGTGAAATCGTGATTTTTTTCCCTCCACGTTTGTGGATACGAATAATAACAATGGTAAGTAATACTCTACGGTTAATTAAGTAGCATGGTATACCCAAGGTCGCTTATACACTTTGTGTTGTGCTTATTGTAGGGAAATTATTCATACATTGAAATCTGATTTCGAATTCGGTACAATTATGTTCATCAATAAACTTCTGGGGAGTGCCAATTCGATTAACTTCCCATGTGTTTTGATCAAATCGGTTTCCTTGAGTCCTTGTTGATTGCTCTCTGCAATGAAGCAGAGGAAGAAGAAGAAGAAAATCTTCAACTAGAAAGAATAGGAATGCAGGCATTTCAACAACTCCCCCCAAATAGATTTATAAGTTGGGGAGGAAAATACAACCGTTGCTGCCTTTGGGGACGATTCGGTGCAACACAGAGCCGTGTTTGAGGTTAAGAATAGGAAACTTTAGACTTGGGACTAGGTTCGGCCTAAACTAGAGGCAATTAATGCCCGAGAGAACCCTTTGTTTTATTTTTTAATGTAAGAAAATGGATTATCAGAACTAGTGTTTATTCATCTAACCATTATCAAATAAATTTTTTATTTTTATTTGTTAATCATATGCGACTAAAGAATCTCTAATATATGAAAATGAGATGTTAGAAATGAAAAAAATTTGATAATGAGAGACTATCGTGCGGGTTAAGAATGAAATTAAATGAGAATATTGGTGAGAAATGTTGCTAACATAAAATGTACAATTAAAGGCTAATCGATAGTTGGTAAGACTAATTAAGGATCTAAACCTTCTTACTAATTAAACCAACTCTTGTCTTCACAACTGGCCGTCGATGGGAAATGTATTAGGATTAAAAATATTGGACTTACGATGTACGTACTATATTACTAAAACAAAATAGGAAAGTAAAGCTAACCTTCATGAAAGAACCGTAATTTACCCGATTTTGCTCTGCCCATTGGTGGATCAAAAGAAGAAGAGAAGGCCTAGCATGAGAAAGAAGAGGCTGTCAAATTAGCCAGGATGCCTGCCTGGCCAAGCATGAGATTTGAACTATGAACACAGAGCTGGAAGTCTCTCCAATGGAGGAGCAGGCAAGTCATCCTTGGCTACCAAACAAGACTCTTGTTCCCATGTAAGGCCTCTCTTCCTCAACATTCACTGATCACTCTCTCTCTACAATGGAGGATGTGAAACACTGCATTCTAAACTCTCTCTTTATAGCCTGTAAAAGCTGAAAAATATTGCATAATTTCTGTTTCTATTATGTCACTGTGTGTTTGCGCAATTTAGCTGGCATGATGGAATATATTCCTTGAGGGAAGAAAAGGAAATGCTCATGAGGGTCAATCTGGGACAGTGAAAAGCCAACTTGATCAATTTGTCTTGACTTACCCATGATGCTTTAATTTTCGGTCATGATAGTGATGCAAATTTAGGGCTTGCAGTGGACATGGTAGACAATAATGATGTTTCCTTGCCTCAAATGGGTTGGTTCCCAGTCGCCATTTTTTGCAAAAGATGTACTAAATTTTGGCTTTTGTTTTTTTTAAAGGCATTAAAAAAGCATATTTTTTGTTCATGTGGTATAAAATAATCCTTTGCTTTATGCTGGGTGGATGATTCTAGTGACAATATCAACCAAGTTAAAATGCCCTACCTACAATTAAAGTCAATGCCTTGGCCACTCGCAAGATTTTGTTCTTGTTGACTAGTGTTCGGATTGCAAATGTATACCCTGTATTTGATATGCTATAGGAATTACCTAAATACATCAAATATGAAGCAACTATACAATGATTCGGTTGGAATTTCATCTCTTGCTTTTGGTGGTAGAGAAAGATTGTACGTTTTTAAAAGTCGTCGATTATTGTTCAAAGAATATTAATATACACAGCTGAAGATAGTATATCATACAATGTCATTTTAAATCCAAACGTTAATTTTAAGAACTAAAGCACATTTTTAGCTTAGTAATACATAACATTCATGTCGATCAGATTTCACAATCTAAAGGAAAAAAACAAGAACAATCATGATTTTGTCTTTCCATGATTGTGGCATTCACATGGGTTGATGGATGACGGCCTAAGAGTGAGTTGCTCGAATAGGGCTGTTGGCTTATTTGTTTTTGTTATCTTGAATTATCGTTCATTTTTCAAAATTCAAATGCTCAAGGGTAAAATTGGATTATTATCATAAAAATAAATATGTAGGATGTGATAAGTATTTGGTATGGTAGATATAGCCGCACCCTTTTGTATATTTACATTACAAAAAGTCTGTATATCTCACCACATTACGAAAAGTTCACTAATTTCCTTTCTCAAACTACAAAATATAAATGTTATAATCATATTAATTATACGATTTGAGATGAGATCTTTTTTGCCAACTATCGCTTCAACGCTTCACTCCAATCTGTATATAGTAAACCAATACCATTCATTTATTCAAAAACAAAATCATGCTTTCAAATTATAAAGTTTATATAGATGCATTGCAAAATAAACATAAATCCAATTTCTTTCAACTTTCAAGAAAAAAAAAAAAAAAAATTCTGTTTTTATCCACAATGTGCAATCTATTGGGTCCAAAGTCCAAACCGGAAAAAAAAACCCAACAGTTTTAGACAAACGTGCAAATAAAAAAAGGCCGAAATTACCCCCACCGTTTCTCAAAATTTCAAATTTGAGCACCGCAGCCTCTTCTTCCCTAACCCCAAAACTTGTCTGCCAACCCTCTCACAAACCCAGACCGCCCGATCCCAAATCATAAATAATATCCAGAACCAAACCAGAGTCACGGCGATGGAGGAGCAACAGGAGCACGAGGTCTACGGCGGCGAGATTCCCAACGACGACGGCGAAGATGTCGACATGTCGTCCCGCGCCGACGACGACCAGGACTACAACGACGACCCTAACTCCAAGGTAGGGCCGTAGTAATCTAACCTAATCCAAGTCTTTTGCTTCTTCTTCTTCTGTAAATCTAGGGTTTTGCGGAGTTTTTCTTTGTGTTGATTCGGCGTCGTTTTTGGTTGTGAATAGGAGCTGGAGGACATGAAGAAGAGGCTGAAGGAGATTGAGGAAGAGGCCGGCGCGCTCCGCGATATGCAGGCTAAGGTCGAGAAGGAGATGGGAGCTGTTCAAGGTTTCTTCTTTTGTCCAGAATATGCTTTCTTGCTTTCTTGATTTGTAGGTATGAGTTATTGAGCTAGGGTTAGGCATGTGTATGATTTTGTGTAATTTGGTGAGCTAGGGTTAGGCTGCATTCTGTGTTTAGGTAGGATTGAGCTTAATGATGACGTTCTTGCTGAGGCTAGGTCAGGCTTGAACTTTTGGTTTATTTGTGGTATTGTGTGGTGAAAACTGGTCTAATCAAGCTAAATAAAGACTGAAAATTTGAGTTTCGTTCAATTTCGATGCGTTTATGCAACTATGGTTGTCAGTTGTATGTAGATATATGGATATAAACAGGTGGGTTATTGATTTGTATAATTGAGTTTTCGGAGGTTTGTTTCTCATACATGTTGTTCTGTTGTCTTGAATTGTTTTAGTAGGAGTTATTGTTGTTTTGTATAAGCTAGATTAGTTATGGTGCACATCAATGTGTCTGATATGATAACTGGCCAAACATTGTTAGTTGAACCTCCACACCTGGGTTGTTACTATCAACTGTGGATCTGTTATTGTTTCTTTGTATCTCTGTGCTCTATCATTGTTACATGTTAGGCTGCTTTACTATGTTTCCTGCAGTATTTTGACTTTGATGCTTTAATATGTATCTGGATGATCTCTCTTCTTTGGTTCTGGGTTTTTGTATTTTACTTTTGAGGTTTGATGTTTCCAGTAAGTATATCCGTCAACATTACCTAACATCGTATTTGTTTGTGTTTTGATTGTGAATGAAGATCCCAATGGTGGTTCTGCAAGTCAGGCAGAGAAGGAGGAGGTGGATGCTCGATCCATCTATGTTGGCAACGTAAGGCTTAACACTCCTTTTGTTTTATTTAAATTAGGAATATATATACCTTTTCTTTTGCCTCTGATTCTCTATCTCTTTCTATTTCTCTGAATCAAAGAACTCTTTGTAAGCATCATTTTTTTTTTAGAATCAGAAGATATCGTTGTAAGAATTTAGTTCACTGATTTTTATGCTATATATACAGAGCTTTGCTAGTCTCAGTAGAGCTTTTTATGTCATGTAGCCAACTAGTTCATGGCTATGCTGATTTTGGAAGAAAAACTTGTTTAGATTATTTCTGTAGATATAGTCGGGTTGATTGACTAATGACTTTTTTGTAACAATGCTTATTTATTATTAATGTCTATTTCAGTACAATAGAAACTATCTATCCAAACATTATAAGTTGAAATTCTATGTAGTTTATAATCTGGCTCAATAACTTTCTTTTTTCTTTGTATTTGGATTAAGTTCACCTGTGTTAGATCCAGCATTGATTTTAAAGTGTTATATATCTTGATATTTGCAATATCCTATCGAAGCATGACCGAGAGTGAGCACTTAATTTGTTCTTTTCTTTTAACTTCAGGTCGACTATGCATGCACTCCTGAAGAAGTCCAGCAGCATTTTCAATCTTGTGGAACTGTGAACAGAGTTACGATTTTGACAGACAAGTTTGGTCAACCAAAAGGATTTGCTTACGTTGAGTTTGTTGAAGTTGATGCTGTGCAGAATGCTCTCATACTAAATGAATCAGAATTGCATGGTCGTCAATTGAAGGTACTTGGTTTATATATACACAACCAATCACAACCACCCCCCTGGTCCCCCAAAAAACACACACACACACACACACAAAAATTTATATAGAGAAATTTCTCCGACTCAATTATTTTATAGTGATTGATTTTGTTATTGTTCACAGGTCTCTGCTAAACGGACAAACGTTCCTGGACTGAAACAGTATCGAGGAAGGCGTCCTAACCCATTTTTCCGATCTAGGAGGCCCTTCATGGCTGCTGCGCCTTTCTACCCCTCGTATGGTTATGGGTAAGCACTGTAATCCTTTTATTCTACTTCGATGCTTTAAGGAAGCAACCAATAGGCATGAAAATTTGAAAGTATTTTAGTGTTGTGGCTTTTAAACCATTTTGTGTGCTTCAGTGTAGATTAGGATTCTTGATACAGTGTAGGAATTGGTAATGCAACATAACACGTGAAGTAATATTTAGTACCAAGCATGTGCTGGTGTTACATTAATTTAAAAAATAATAATAATACTGATTACCGCCCAACATCTGCTGAGTATATACTGTTTTAGTGTTAGTATATAAACTATATATTGAAACTGCCTAAATTTAGAAGCAATGACAATGGCAACTGGTCTGCCTCTCCTAGATTGCATTACTGATTCTTTGAGAATTGCTGCAATACAGACAACTTGTGTAGACAGAGTTTTAGTTTTTTATGTTATTGCATCGCTGGCAACTGTAGATTTCTTATTCTTTCACTTGCTTACTCTGAGATATGGATAAACTTTGCATCAACTCCTTATTGCTCGAAGCATTGATTTGATTTTCATGCGTGCAGGAGGGTTCCAAGGTTCAGACGGCCCATGCGTTACAGACCATACTAATGATGACACCTCCAGGTGGCCACATTTTGAGAAGGCCGTTTATGTTTCATGATGGTCATAGACGGTGCTAATGATAGACTGAAATCACTAAATGGGCCACATAGTGCAAAGGCCATTAATGTTTGATTATGGCGTATCTATAGTTTTGGATACTAGAGAAAAGAACTTGAACTATCATTTGCATTGCTGATCCCGACTTGATTCTTTCTCGAATTTGTAGTGCACAAGAGCGTTTAGTTTATGTGTGGAGGGGAAGAAAGAAGGCTGATATGCAAATGCTGTATTGGAGATGATTTCTTACAAAATTCTGTGCTAGATTTGTAGTCTAAAGTCAGAGTCAGTGTGGATGATTATTAACATTGAAAGATTCCTATTTCAAGGAAGTGTTTGTGCATTCAGTTATGAGTTCTATTATGACTTCTTTTCCTGTTCAACATACATGTTAGAATGAAATGATCTTAGTATTTATATCATTTGCCAGGAAAAAAGGGAGTGCCATCCATGCCTTGGCAGGCATAAATGTGGATTAAACATGCAAGGTTTATGTCTGCAGAACACCGTTTCAGATTGATCTCGAGAACGAGCTGACTGTTATTTTCATTTTTTGGTGCTTGTAATACTTGAATTACACTATAACCCAAGATGACTGACCTAATCTGCTTGTTACTAGTTACTACAACAATTTGGTTGTGCTAATAAAATCAACGGTTCTTTTTCCGGTCGTTACAATCTTAGAGTGCTTTGTGAACTAGTGAAGCTGTTGAAAATGGTAAATCAGTACAGTAAATTGGCTGTTGAAAGAGGAAACAGTCTGCAGCGAACATCCTTGAAATCAACCTTTTAGAGTTTTAGGCATCCAAAGTCCAAACACTTTCTGAAAGCATCCAGTAATGCTAGATGACTACTACAGTGACCATGAGAAGATCTGTATTCATTAGGGATTTCATTGAACTACGCTAGTAGGACGGTATCCTAAACTTTCATGGGTATACTTGACAACCTGAGCTGCATGGCTTAAACTTTTGATACCGCGACCCAGACGGGCAACTGATGGAGCTGCAGGAAGGGAATCAGCAGCACATTTGATCCCAACTTTATGCCAAAACAACTTCATACGAATCGACATACTAACCACCAATCTTCTCAAAGGAAGGGGATGCACTTTCCCATCTCTCATCATTTCATAGAATGCTGTTCTCATTGCCCACCAGCTGGTGTTCTCTGCAGCCCGTATCACAAAATCAGAAGGCGTAGGAATTCTCACTTTTGCTTTGACATTCATGATAATGGAAGCTTGAACAAGTTCCGAGAATGAGGACCCTTGTAGAACTGGCCTAGCTGCCTCACCTTCATATCTTGTAACAATCTGTGCAGCTAGATCCTTGTATTCTGGAGGAATAGGAGTGTACCAGTATTTTCTAAGACCTTGCAAGTCCTTAGCATCCACAACTGCTACTATGGTCTTGAATCTTTTAGTCAAGCTTTGAAGAGCTTGTGCAGAGAGAGCATGTTTCTTGTCCTCTAATGCGAGCTCAGAAAACTCAATCCTACTTAGGATGGTATTCATTCTATTGATTGGGAGTCGACCTGCATCATTATCAATACATCGCAACAGCTCCACCACTTTCCGAAAAGGGTAGACTTCTGAAACCACTAGAGCATCTACAGCTTCGCCTCTGTTGACACGATCATATATCTTTCTTACATGATCCAGAGCAGTCCCCAGAGATGGAAAAACATGCACAAGTTTATCATGAATTGTTACCAAAAATGGATCAATCGATTGCACAAATTGGGGGACCTCAAAACTGCATTGTGCTGGCTGGTTAACTTCTGGTAAATTTGATTCCACCTCAGAAAGACAACTCCATCCGCATTGCACTTTTTGCGGAACCAAACTACTAGCCAAGTCTTGAAACCTGCTCACTCCATTACGTTTACCATCTGAATCACCTGATGTAGCACTCCAATGGGACAGAATCAATGGAGTTCCAAGCAGCATTAGTGATGAGCCAACATGTTGAGCTGCCCTCTTGGCTACAGACCACTGTCCACTAGAGCCAACCCCAAAGATTTCTTGTAAAACAGAAGTTTGTGCAAGGCGCTTATACGTTTCGGCTCTCAACTCTTCCTTAAAACATCGTTTGATAACTTCAAAACTCGAAACTGGAACAGGATTTTCAACACTCAACATTCTCTCTTGCACTTGCAAGTCTTTCAGGTTCGAAACATCCTCCTTGACAATCACAGCATCAGGTTTAATCTCCCTAATCAGAAGCTCAGCATCCCATGCTGACCTTTCTGAGAAATCTTGAACACAAAGTATATAAATTACTGACTGAGTTTCGGGCTCACGAACTGCGTAAACAAATTTCTTTGTGTCTTCAGGTATCGGGAGCTTTTGGACTAACTCATAAGAGACTCTCAGGTCATCAGATTCGAGCACCGAAAAGGGCCAAAGATGTTGCTTTTTCCACAAAAATGCAAGTGCCATTGCAACAACAACACTACAGATTGTGACCAACTCAGTCAGTACTAATTAAGTGATAAGGTAAAGCTTCAAATCCCAGCTAGAAAATTATAGTTTCTGAGCAACCAAACAGTCCCTAGTTGAAAACCCACTTGAGTAACCTCAGAAATAACTAGAATCTGAACCAAAGATTCGAGCTTTTCACTTGCATGATTAGGACATCAAGAGTTGAGCATGGAAAAGGGACAAAGATCAAGTCTTTTCCACAAGTGCCATTACAATACAAACACTAACGTGACTAGCTTAGCTCATCTAACCAAGTGAGACTTTACAAATTCAAAAACCCAGATAGAAAATGTTAGCTCAAGAAACCCAAAATCCACCTTAAAATGTCTCACAAATTACTATAATCTGAAACCAAAATTTGAGAGCTTCTCACATATATATATACCTGATTAGCTGATTCAAGTGATGTTCTTCTTCTCTTTGGTCATCAACATTATTGTTCCTCTGTGTTTTGTTTCTCTTATTTTATTTTGTGAGAGGGTTTTGAAATGAAAAATCTTGAAAAGAGAGACGAGGGAGCGGACAGGACAGACAAATGTTCCGTACTACAGTACTAGCTACTAGAGGTTAGAGCATTGAGCACGAAATTGCTTTTTGTTTTTGGTTGGCGAAGCCTGCATGGCCTCCGGGCCGGGTTAGGCCCAAACATGCATTCCTACTTTGTTGCGTTCCTACAGCTAAAACATGGTTGCATTCCATTCATGGCTGCTGACACTACAGCTAAAACATGGAAAGTTTTGTTTCCTTTTACGAGATTATGTGTACTTTGTTTAGTGTATCTAGGGTATTCCTAATTTTATAGAAGTTTAACTTCGATTGCTATAAGATGTTTGATTTGTTTGAAAACAGGTTTACTTATTTTGATAAGGAAACTCGTGAATCGGAGATCGATGGAAGAAATTAGTATTTGTGAGTCCGAACATGCACTCCTCTATTTGATGTTAGCTAATTCTCATTTCTTTTGTCGTGTTAGGATTGACCCATTTTCTTTTTTGAGAAAATATTAGAATTGCCACTTAAACATGGAAAGTTTTGTTTCCTTATTTTACTAGGTTAAGAGTAATATGTTCTAGTGTCTCTAGGATTCTTATTCCTAGTGGGTAAGTTCAACTTTTGCTGCATTCCTAATAATTTTAGATCGAGGACTAGCTAGGTGATAGCTTATATAAATGACGTTTATGTGTAAAACCTTTAAAGATCGACTAAATTTTCTGCAACCGATCTCAGTCTCTCTCAGATTTTGCTTATATTAGTTCCAAGGTGTGAAGATTCACGAAGTTCAGTGACAAAGAACAATGGGAAAAGCATGGTTCTTGCTTACCAAACTGCACTCCCTTGCTTGGCCTGGATTGACGTTGGCTTACCCTTTATACGCATCAATGATGGCCATGGAGGGCGGCGACACATCGAAACCAGACGTTCAGCAGTGGCTTGCTTATTGGATCATGTACGCTTTACTCTCTCCGTTGGAGATGATTCTCCAACCCCTTTTACAATGGATACCGTTCTGGTACGACGTGAAGCTTGTGTTGGTGGCGTGGTTAGTTCTACCACAGTTCGGAGGGGCATGTTTCTTGTATGAGAAATATGTGAGAGACCATGCCCTTAGGCTTATAGGTCGCAAAGACCATCCGAGACATCAAGTAGCAACCTCGAGACCATTTCAACCCGCACCAAGAATTATGCCCAATGCTGGGGACACGAGTACTCATCGGTCCAACACACCCAATGCTCAGGAGGCGAGTACTCATCAATCTAACACACCCAATGCTCGGGACGCAAGTACTCATCAGTCCATCACGGCCAATGTTCGGAACACGAGTACTCATCCGTCCAACACAGCTAATGCTCGAGACACAAGTACTCGTGTTGGACGGATGTCCCCAACTGGCGGAGGAGAGAACAGGGTTGTGCATAAGCTGGGAAAACTTAGGTCATCTTGGAGGAATCTTACTCGTCGTCACACGAGGACGTAGGTCAATTTGGATGATCCTTCAATTTCCTTGTATCATCTATTGTTTTAGTTGTTTATCTTCCAATAAAAGAACATGACTGGAATTAGTGTGTATGTTTCCTTTGTTATTTTTGAGCTAACGATGAAACAATGATTTTAGTACCAATGTAGAGAGCTATAAATGAATGTAAAGAACCTTATAGTGCTAAATAATAATTATAATATATGGCTAGTTTTATTACCGATTTGAAAATCTCATGAAAACTGAAATGAAGAATTCCATGAAAAAATGTGTTCAATAACAGTGTGAAAGTTTTCGATTTGAGGTCATGGAAAAGGCCGGGGAGATATTGCTAAAAGCTTGCTAAAATCTCAAGCAAGTTTTGCCTCCAATAACATTCTTAAGAAAATGCCTTATCACATAAAACTACTGTTCGATATGTCACAGACATTCCCGCCTCACTATTAACATTCTCACAATTCATCACGAAAAAAATTATTTTTGTTTTTATATTAAAAGATCTCGAACCTGTGTAGCACAATTCAAAAGTGTCTCTCACATTTTCTCGCATTTGAGCTAATTGCTGAGCAGAGTTTAATATCAGGATTATCAGCCCCATGCAAAGGCCCGACCCGGCCCATTTACACCAAGTAGAACGGGTCAAAGGTTCCCCTTTAAATCGTTAAATCAGGTAAGAGACTGGTCACAGCAATATATTTCAGTTCAGGGAACCAAGAAGAAGAAGAAGAAGGGTTCTAATGGCGTCTGGCACAGAGAGTGATGAAGCCTCAGACACGTAAGCAAAACCCTAAACCCCTTTCTTCTTCTCGCTTCGCCTATAAAATCCCCAATTCAATTTCCTCTAATTTGATCGGTTTTGTGTTCGTTAATTGCAGTCCAGAAATTTACAAAGACCCAGATGATGGGAGGCAGCGATTCTTGCTTGAATTGGAGTTCATCCAATGTCTCGCAAATCCCACTTACATTCACTGTAAATTTCTCTTCTTTCACCTTGCTTTTGTTGCAATTCGATTACTGGTAATTGGGTTTTTTTTTTTTTTTTTTTTACCCTAAGGTGAATTTTCTGCCCTGTTGGTATTTCAGATTTGGCTCAAAATCGGTACTTTGAAGATGAAGCCTTCATTGGGTACTTGAAATATCTTCAGTATTGGCAGCGTCCTGAGTACACCAAATTCATAATGTGAGATAAAGCCCAATGTAGTCTATTAGTTTTTTGCTGATTTTGAGTTGTGTATTTGGGATTATTGGATGGTCTAACTTTGTTTACTGTAACAATTCAGGTACCCTCATTGCTTGTTTTTCCTTGAGCAACTCCAAAATGCAAACTTTCGCAATGCAATGGCACATCCTGCCAACAAGGTCGATTTTTATGCCTCTCTTGGTTGTTTTTATGTTTTTTATATTTTGGAACTAGATATTGAAATGAGCAGCATGATCTTTCGATATGTTATGTTTATACCGTCTTCTTTGTCTAGCGTAAATATATGGCCCTGAAGTTTTATGAAGTTCTCCTGTATTTGTGTTTGAATATGTTAGATCTGTTTTTATTTTGTTAAAAAGTCACCTATCTTTTCTGCTATCTTAATTTGCAAACAGAAGTTTTTCTGTACTATATGAAAGCACCATTCTTAGTTTTCACACTCCAATATTTTGTTGTGACATATTGTATGTTGTACTTAACAGTGCCTGAACCGAAACCCTACAATTTATGGGGGTCAGATTAGGAGCAAATCGTAAATTGTCTTTTGGAGTTGGAACATAAGCAATTACTTTTCTTTCCTGTAGTACAACATGTGAATGTTGCTTAGGTTCTAAAATCTTCAAGTTCTTGTAACTTTTAGGAATTGGCGCATAGGCAGCAATTCTACTTCTGGAAGAACTATAGGCACAACCGTTTGAAACACATATTACCGAGACCTCTTCCTGAACCTGAAGCTGCACCCCCCGCCTCTGCTCCGCCTCAGCAATCTCTGCCTCCTGTTCCACCTGTGCCAGCTGCAACCATTTCTGCTGCAGCTACTGCTCCTGCCCTTCCTCCTATGCAGTATGCTAATGCCCCTGGATCTGCTCTTGCAAAGAACGATGCAAGGAATAGTGCTGTTGATCGAAGAAAGAGAAAGTAAGGAAATGAACTTTATCTCGTTAGCGCTTGCTGATTGTGAATTCTTTTCTTTATCATTGTCAAACCACAAGTCTTTTTACAGAATTTTCCCAAAAGACCATACTAGACCAGTGTCCTGATTTATATGTATGGTTATTACTATAGGAAAGAAGGCTAACTTGACATAGCATACATACTAACAGCAATGGAAAATATATCAGATGAGGTAAGTTATAACTTCTTGGTCTTCAGGTTATGAGATTAGTATTCTTCTCCATGTAAAACTTATGATACAAGAATTGCTACAATGATAGAGGCAAAATTTTACAAAGAAGATACATATTTGTTTATCTACTCTTTGTATAGAATTTCAACAAGTTCAATGTCTAATTTTTCTGTCCAGGTGATTAACTCTCTTTCTACACAGTGATTGCATACCTCGTTCAGCTTGTTTTTAGTATGTATGTTTGATCTGCCAATTGAAGATGGGAGATATACAGGAAAAAAAACCAAGGAAGTTTTGTTCCTATTTTTTTTTTTCCACTGGTTTTGGTTTGTGTGTGTGTGTGTGTCTGAGGTGTTGTTTCGGATTTTTTTTTTTTTGGGGGGGGGGGGGGGGTGATTTAAAGAGCTTAACTCAAAATTTACAGAGCTAAGCCTCTACTCAGACACATAACAAGGGAGTGCAAACTGTGGTTGGGGCACCTAAAATTCCTCATCAACAGTCTGAACATGAAATGCCACTCCTACTTGTTCATTGTTTCGAAAGTTGAACCTTTTTCTTTGCTTCCCACCTATATATGGCAATGATGATTTTGCATTTGTTCTACACCTCTCAGGATGAGAATAGCTACTCTGTAGTTGTTCTTTGAGCTGAAGTAACGATCTGAGCCTTTTGTGGGAGACAATTCTAAATTTTTTTTTAAAGGAAATATATTTTATATTTTATTGATTTCAAAGTTGTTTTTGGTTCGGGTGGGGTTGTTACTGAAAATTTGAAGGGCTAAACCCCTACTCAGTCACATCACAGCCGGAAATTCCTTAAATGGCTACCAGTCTATCTGAACATGACATGCCACTCCTAATTGTTTATAGTTTTAAAAGTTCAACCTCTTTTTGTTTTTGTTTTTTTTTTCCTCCCGACCTCTATATGGCAATGATGATATTTGCTTTTTGTCTACACCTCTCAGGATGAGAATCGCTACTCTGTAGTTGTTCTTTGAGCTGAACTACCATCTGAGCCATTGGGTGGGAAACAATTAATGAAAAGTTTATTTCATTGATCACAAAGTTGATTAAGTTTGATGCTTTTTAGTAGGTGGGTGTACTTACTTCTTGCCAGCCTGATCATCTTTGCCAGGCTTAATGTTTGGAATCTGGGGTGGGGTGAAACAATATGACTATTTATGATCAATGACATTTTACCATTTTTTTAACCATTTAAGCACTGTGGATGGTCTGCAATACCTGTCAACCCTGCAGTGGAATCATGTTGCTTACCTTTCATTATTTTATGAAATTATGTGAAGAATGAACTTTCAGCATAGCATATTGCATATTTGTTTTTGGAGGGCAGTTTATGGTTTTCAGGCATTTATTTGTTTATTGACAGTTTTGTTATTGATTGCAGGAGAATTGTCAAGAACTGAAAAAAGACTGAAACAAGATTTTCCAACTCTCACTGACATTAGTGTTAGAATCTTCAAGACAATCTATCAGACACTTCTGAGTGGACATTGAAGTTCAGTCAGACTTGACAATATCAGGGAAACTTTTAGAAGTTCTGGCAGTTGTCAGTATTGATTGTTTTATACCCTCTAAGATGGTCTGTCGATGGTAGGAAGAGAAATTGCGTGTAAGACAGTTTAAGCCTCCTTCTAGTTTCAACAGAGTTGAGGAAGCTAAATGCGTAGCTTCAGAATGTCATTTGATTCGTGGTTGACAACATTACTGATATACAGTGTATTCTGATTGTTTGTTTTAGTTGAATGATACGTTCTTGTGTGGCATTTATTGTTGTTGCCTTTGAAGCCGTAGGATTTTCTGGTTAATGGCCCTGGAGAGAATGGTTTGAGTTTCCGTTTCTCCTCGGTTAAAGAGAAACTGAACAATAGTATAGCATGTGTGACGAACTTACTCTACTTGTAACAGAACCAAGAGAACTAGTGAATGACTAGGTACTTGAGCAGTCTTAATATTGAACGGGGATTGTAGATTTCTTAAACTCTCACCAAATGGCAGTAACATAACATGTTCTAAGAAGAGAAGACATGTAGCGGAGGCGGGAGGCCCCGTTTGATTTACAAATTTAAGTTGTTATGGGAATGAAAGTTTCACTCTTCACTACATTATCAAGGTTCTAAGAAGAGAAGAAATGAAGCTGAGGCCCCGTTTGATTTGTGAACCAAGTTACGAATGACAGTTTCACTCTTCACTACACGATCAATTACTTTGGAACAAAAGATACGAGTGATATCTCCTAATTTACAACATTTTTTTGTACCCTTTACGAATCATACTCAGCTAGACCTGTTTATATTAACCAATCCAGAAGCCAAATGCTATATACACAGTTTTGTAGAGTTCGAAAGGAAAGACCAAATAAGAGTTTGAGTTGAACAAACAAGAATATCTGGAGTAATTTCATCAATACAAACAAAGAATATCTTGAGTATGACGGCCTTATCACATGACAGGTCCGTTCAACCACTTTTCCAAAAACACTTGCACCCTTCATACTCCTACTGAAATGCACTCACACGTGACGAGCTACCAAGTTGGACATCTTCTCGAAGAAACTCCATACAAAACAAGCCAAAATCATCATTAATCGAAAAAAAATTACAAGCCAAAATCAATATGACTACAACCAAGTCATCTTGACTTTTGAGCATGGTGGTTTTAGTCCCAGAACTTGGACTAAATTCATATATTGTCGCTTATAGAATACTTTGTATTCATAGAAAGTAATTAAGCCTCAAGCATATCCCTCCAGCTCTCCATCCCATCACTGCTGACAAATACGCGGCGACCCGTCCCTCCAAATTAGTAAACTTTCCGCGCGCTCCGCCGCGTCAATCCCCACGTGGCAGATCACCATTCGCCAGCGCTCATCATAGTCTGAGTTGTCGTGACATAAGTGGTGGAGACGGATTACGATTCCACGTCAATCATTTAATAAACAACAACACGAACACAACTTTCACGTGAAAATATTCCCCCTGCATTTGTGGCTCCTTTGGGTGGCTTTGCTTGACCAAAATAACAAAACGAAAATGCATTTGATGTTATTTAGGCGTCTGTTTCTGTTATCGCAAGTCTCTACGCCGGTGCTCTCAATCCCTTCAATATATTCAAATTACGATTGTATCCCCATTATCATGGAGAAGAGTAACCACCAGTATGATGGCTATTTAGTCAAATCAGTCGTGAATTACCGTTAGATTTGGGATTGACCCAGCATTCAATCTTATCAAATTCCAGTAATTTTCCTTAATAGTGTGCTCGTTCTCCACCTGTCTCCCTTTTTTCTTGTGACCAAAAATCCAAGAGAGCAGTAGTAACAGCAGCACCCTTTTCCCCGCTGTTTCCCTATATATACTCACCCACCACTGTCACTCTTTTTCATATATACCTTGCTTTCGTCTCTTTGCTTTCTTCACTGTGTCACTGTCCCATTTCCCCAATTTGATCGCTTCTGCAACTCTTTTGGTTTTCTGGGTCTGTTAAAGTTTTAAGCTTTTCCAATTTCTAGGCAGCCATGAACGCCCTCGCCGCAACAAGCCGTAACTTCAAGAACGCGGCACGACTTCTTGGGCTGGATGCTAAGATTGAGAAGAGTCTTTTGATCCCCTTCAGGGAGATCAAGGTTTCTCATCAGCTCTTTTCTTTTGTCGTTCTTTCTTTGTTTTTTTTTTTTTAAAAGTTTTGAGTTTTGGTGATCAGTCTTGTGATTCTGTTTGGTTTTTTAGAGAAAACTAATTTCTGGTTTGATATGATGATGATGATGATTAATTTAGGTGGAGTGCACGATTCCCAAGGATGATGGGACCTTGGTTTCGTACGTTGGATTTAGGGTGCAGCATGATAATGCACGGGGTCCCATGAAGGGAGGGATCAGATATCATCCTGAGGTGATTTTTCTTTTTTTTCTTTTAAGCAAGTTCTGTTGCTTTTGATGATCTGTTCGTTCTTGATTTGATATTGCATCATACATGTGATCTGGGTTTTGGTGGGTTTTAAGACTTGAAGCCATAAAGTATTGATTTTTCTAATCTGTTTGGGTTTTAAAGCTTTAAGCTTTTTTCATGATGCCAATTTTTGGATGTTTCCTTTTGGACCCAGAAACAGTCCCCAGTCATTTAAGTACTTTATCATCTCAGAAATGGTAGTTATATCTATTTTGATTCCAGACTTTTGGGAACTAATCGAATTCATGGTTTTAATGATTTATTTGGTAGAAAGAAGTTAAATATATATTAAAGAATAATACTTTAGGTTCCTGTATTGCTCTTTTGGCTTCAGATAAAAAAGTCAGCTTGGTTTGCCTAAACAGTTCATATGTAATCATACAAAGGCTCTGTCTTTACTAAATTACTTGGTCTATTCGCCAGAATCCCCTGTTTCTTCAAAACACTATGAAATGTGTAGCATTTATTTTCCAATATAGACAAATGGATGTGCTTTGTGGTTGAATTCTGTATTGAAATGTTTCTTTTTTCGGGCATGAAGGTTGATCCAGATGAAGTAAATGCCCTGGCTCAACTTATGACATGGAAGACTGCTGTGGCAGACATTCCATATGGTGGAGCAAAGGGTGGAATTGGATGCACCCCAAGGGAGCTAAGTAAGAGTGAGTTGGAGCGCCTGACTCGTGTCTTCACTCAGAAAATCCATGATCTCATTGGAATTCACACTGATGTTCCTGCACCTGATATGGGCACCAATGCTCAAACTATGGCATGGATTTTGGATGAGTACTCCAAATTCCATGGTCACTCACCAGCTGTTGTCACTGGAAAACCAATTGTAAGTACTAGTCCCGAGAAACTTAGATGGAAATCTGTTTAAAGTTTAGGGTCAAATAATTAACCTGTGGATTAATTTTGGAATTTTAGGATCTTGGAGGATCTCTAGGTAGGGAGGCTGCAACTGGACGCGGTGTTGTTTTTGGAACAGAAGCTTTGCTAGCAGAACATGGGAAGTCAGTGAAAGGCTTGACTTTTGTCATTCAGGTACTTATGTTCCATATTGACATGTCTTCTTTGTTAAAAGCTTCTGTGGTCAAGTGAAAAGATGTTTTTTTGGTGAACGTTTATAGGGTTTTGGAAATGTGGGATCCTGGGCAGCAAGGCTCTTGCATGAGAGAGGCGGGAAGGTTATTGCTGTTAGTGACATCACTGGTGCAGTTACTAACCCAAATGGACTAGATATCCCGGCGTTGGTTAAGCACAAAGAGGACACTGGGAGTTTGTTAAACTTCAGTGGTGGAGATATGATGAACCCTAATGAACTGCTTACACAGGAATGTGATGTCCTCATCCCTTCTGCTCTGGGTGGGGTTCTGAACAGGTCTGAGCTTTTCCAAACTCACTGGTTTCATCGTTATCTCTTGTAGAATGTTAAATTACACATAATTTCTCTCATTTTACTTACATTCATTAATTTCTGGTGTAAAGGGATAATGCTTCATCAGTGAGAGCCAAGTTCATAGTTGAGGCAGCAAATCATCCTACTGATCCTGAAGCAGATGAGGTATAAATGCACATTCTTTATTAGGGGGGGTATTAATAGGAAAAATATATGGTTAGGATTCTGATGAGTGATTTCTGATTGATGCAGATTTTATCTAAGAAAGGAGTCATCATTCTCCCAGATATATATGCAAATGCTGGTGGTGTGACTGTCAGCTACTTTGAGTGGGTTCAGGTGACTACGATACGACTCTTTTTTCCCCCGTTGATAATTTTTGAGTTGTGTTTGAAGATTAGGGAGTTGATCTAATGTGTTCAAAAATTTGTCTTGTCAGAATATTCAAGGTTTCATGTGGGAAGAAGAGAAGGTGAATAACGAGCTTCAGAGGTACATGACTCGGGCCTTCCATAACATCAAGAACATGTGCAAGACTCATGATTGTAATCTCAGAATGGGTGCCTTCACATTGGGTGTAAACCGGGTAGCCCGCGCAACTCTCTTGAGGGGTTGGGAAGCATGAGGAGCTTTACAAATCAACCTGTTAGCAGTTTTTCTCTTTCCCTCTTTCGTAGGGTCACAGCCTAAAAACACAGCTTGGAATCCGTTCTTAGTTGCCTTAAACATTCCTGTTATATTTTTCCACCGTTGTGACATTTTTTGGTCAGATTTTGTATGCCTTAGGGGGATTGATTTATTCTGAAAATTCGGTCTCAATGTGTCTGCAAATATTGAGAACCATTATGCAATTTAGTTTAAAGTTGTATCTTTATCCATCGGCTCCCTTGTGTTTGAATCAACTTCTTTTATCCCTCTGATTTTTCGAAGTTATCTTGCACCAGATCCATAGTGATTCTAACTCTTTTTTCACAAAGAACCAGTGAAATGTGTGCTCAAAATCAACTGCAGTAAAATACAAATGGTTGAAGCAGAGGCAGTAAACTGTTTGCCCATAACTTCACTGACAAAAGCTGCAGTGGGAGGGAAGATAAGCTTTAAAATTTCCAAGCATGGGCTTCCTTCCTAGTCTCTGATCTCTATCTATAAGATATATTCAAAAAGTGAAAAAACAAGAAACTGAAGCACTAAAACATCAAGAACTGCAGAGTAAGAGCTCTTAGATAAGGCATATGGCTTCCATTGCCATTTCTGCTTCCTTGCAAATAGTGTGTGGCTCTGGTTCACAACATGTAACCAAGAAACAACAGCCCCAGGCCAGACCGGCTCGCTCTCTGGGGACGAAAGAGGCCACCCCTGTTGTTTCTCTGAATGTGGAAGGTCAAAGTGGTTTCAAATTAGCAGAAGAGAAGTCCGCTTCACATGTAGATAGGCCAAAGTCCACTTCCCCTGTAGATAGGCCAGAGGCAGAGGGTGGTGCTGACTATAAATCGAAGCACCCTTTGGATACAGAATCTTCTGCTGTCAAATTCAGTGATGAGAGGTGGAAGAAGGGCACATGGGATTTGAATATGTTCACCAAAGATGGCAAAATGGACTGGGATGGTATCATTGTAGCAGGTATACTCAATAATAACGTTTTCAATACAATTTTCTTATTGCTCTTTGCCTCTGTCCACATCAATCTTCTTCATACTTGATGATTCTTTCATGTGTATTGGAATTTCAGAAGCAAAGAGGAGGAAATTTCTCGAACTTCATCCAGAAGCTTCTACCAACGACGATCCAGTACTGTTTAGGACGTCCATCGTTCCTTGGTGGGCATGGATAAAGAAATCACATCTCCCAGAGGCTGAGCTGCTCAACGGTTCAATCCCAACCTTCTTATAATCATTTCACACACTAGCCTTCCTTTCTTAGTTCTTTGAACTATATATTTCGTAATTTGCTAGGCCTTCCCTCGACTCATTTGGATCACGGAATGACAAAATTTTCAATTTTCGAGGGGTAGAAGGGTTTCAATTGTCTTCGGTTTAAGTCAATAATTCAAAGTCTCAAACTCACACTTACAAAGAGAGTGCTCAAACTTCTAATTTGAAAGTAAAACTATCGCTTCAACAATATTGGACTAAATTAGGTAACAAGCTTTTGTGTCAACTTAATGTGTGACACATTCTAGTTCGCTACTTTGGTCTAAAGATGTGAACCATCTAGCATTTCTTGTGATTTCATATTATATTTAGTTCTAAAAAGCATTATCATGTTATAGGTCGAGCAGCAATGGTTGGGTTTTTCATGGCATATGTTGTAGATGCTTTGACAGGGGTTGGCGTAGTCGGACAAACTGGTAACTTCATATGCAAGGCAGGTCTCTTGGCGACGGTGATCGGTATAATACTGTTCAGGCGAACCGAAGATTTCGACAACCTTGAGAAGCTAGCTGATGAGGCTACTTTCTATGATAAGCAATGGCAAGCTTCTTGGCAAGAACAAAATCAAAATGCAACGAGTGACTCTACAGAGAAAACTGGAAACAGTAGTTAAATTTTATTTCTGACTGAAATGTTGTATACATTAATCCTTTTTGGCTCGGTGACAATCTAATATTTTGATTGACCTAATGATTTTCGTATGGTATACGAAACAAAAATATGGAAAAATTGAACAAGTGGCAAGTATAGAATTTTTCACGTTTCTTCCTCTGTTCACCAATAGGCAATAACACGTACAGTACGTACATGATGCATCTCACAAATATGAGATTAGTGAACAATAATTTAATATAACGTACCCTTAAGATTTAAGGCCTAAACTATGAAATATTTGTTCATACAATATAAATATTTGACTAAATGTCGCGGGCCTAATTTCCCTCTTAGCACTTTTTTCTCTCACTCTCATGCACAACCCACGGGCTATTTCTATTGCTTGCCTGATGCTTACTTGCATGCTTCAAATGACTTGCCATGCTGCCAATTATAGACAATTATCATACTTGTCAAAAAGACATGCCTTTTTCTTCCTTCCTATTCAAGTTTGCGGCAGCACCAAATTGAAGACCACGTTTTCATCTTCAATTTCCACAAACATCATATAAAGCATTGTAGCTATGTTCTAGATAGCTATTTCAGTACTTGCTGCAACACACTATTACATGGGTCCTAGTTGATGAACACCAATCTCAACACAACCTTGCCAGCCGTTTTATGGGGAGGAATTTCTATTTTCTCGTTCACATGTTAACTTCTTATAACTTTCCGAATTCCGACCTTTGTCATTTGTGAAATTGTCCAAAATTTTGGTCAATAATCTAAATAAAGATGGTTAGGGAGTTCCATATTTAGGATAGTGAAAATGATTATAGGGTCTAGACCAAAAGAAAGAGAAAAAAAATTATAATTCGATGAGTATGGGCTCTAGTCTGGACCTTTGCTAGTATATATAGCACACCAGACGGATCTGTTTCATACACATCAACATTCACCAACTTCATACAACTCTATGGAGAAGTCCATGAGAACCATCTTACTTCTCTCGTTACTAACCATTGCAACCATTACTACTAGTATTGGATCATGCAATGGAAAACTGAATGTGCCTTGTAGAGAAAGCGAAAAACAAGCGCTTCTCATTTTCAAGCAAGATCTTAAAGATCCTTCAAATCGTCTTTCATCATGGGTTGCTGATGAAGATTCAAACTGCTGCAATTGGGCGGGAGTTGTCTGTCATTACTCCACCGGCGGCCACATCCATGAGTGACTTGGTTGACCCGATGGTCAACATTTGACTTTTTGTCCTTTAGTCGGAAGTTGATTTTTTGCTCAAATTCGCTACTTCTTTCGTCTTTTTCCTCTCTTGACCATAATTTCCTACAAATGAATAAAACAAAGTAATACTACGAAATAATGCTTGAGTATTCGTTAATTTCAAGGTAATTAGGGCTAGAAACACACGTAAATTGCGTGTAAATCAATGAGCTACATCTTGATAACCCGGTGGAGTCCAACTCTTCCTTGGGCGGTAAGATAAATCCTTCCCTGCTCAATTTAACGCATCTTACCTACTTGAACCTATTGTTACTTAGCTTTCAAGGGACAAAGATTCCTGGCTTCTTTGGTTCTCTTAAGAGTTTTAACTCATCTTGACCTCTCAGAAGCAAGCTTCGGAGGAATGGTTCCCCATCAACTGGGAAATCTTTCCAGTCTAAGCCATCTCTTTCTTGGTGGCGACGGCCTGAAAGTTGAGAACCTGCAATGGATTTCTGGTCTTTCTCGGTTAAAGCACCTGGACATGAGTTTAGTTAATCTTAGCAAAGCATCTGATCATTGGCTGCTAGTAACAAACGTGCTCCCCTCTTTGGTAGAATTACGCATGCACGGTTGTCAACTTGATAGCATTCCACTTTTACCTATCGTCAATTTTACTTCACTTGCCGGCCATCCTTGATCTTTCTGGGAACGAATTTAATTCCTTCATTCCCGGGTGGATTTTCAGTCTTAGAAATCTAGTTTCTCTTCATCTGGGGAATTGTGGTTTCCAAAGTCCGATTCCCAGAAGTCCAAACAATATCACGTCTCTCCGGGAATTTGATCTCTCCAGAATTTTTTTTTATCTTTCGATACCCGAGTGGTTGTTTAACCACAAAGACCTCACTCTTTTGGACCTGGGGCACAATCTCCTTGAAGGGCCACTGCCGGATGGTATGATGAATATGACTGGTCTTAAAGTTCTTAATCTCGAAGTGAACAAATTCAATTCAACCATACCTGAGTGGTTGTATAGTTTTAACCATCTTGAGTCCTTAATTCTTTCTTTCAATCCCTTTCGGGGTGAAATTTCAAGGTCCATTGAGAACTTGACATCCATCATCAACCTAGACTTGAAGTATAATAGGTTGGAAGGAAAAATCCCAAACTCACTGGGAAATCTTTGTAACTTGATGGTTCTTGATCTTTCATCGAACCAATTCACGCTTGGAAGGTTATCAGAAATCTTTGAAACTTGGTCTGTGTGGTTCAAATAGAATAAAGTCATTGTATTTGAGATCTTGTAATCTTTCTGGTCAGTTAACAGAGCAGGTAGGAACCTTTACAAACTTGACCGTCCTTGATCTTTCTAAAAATTCATTATCAGGTCCCATTCCAGTGTCCCTGGGAAATCTATCATGCTTAGAAAAATTATACATCTCTAGCAATGAGTTCAATGGAACCCTTCCAGAAAGCATTGGTCAACTCAAAATGCTAACGATTTTGGATATACATAATAATTCATTGGAAGGTGTAGTCTCTGAAGGTCATTTTACTTGTCTTACAAGATTGTTCGACATCTATGGTGACGGAAATTCATTGATGCTCAATACTAGTCGAGATTGGATTCCTCCTTTTCGACTTCAGTACTTAACCTTAGATTCTAGGCATCTTGGGCCTGAGTTTCCTATGTGGATTCAGAGACAAGTCCAGTTAAAGATTCTAAGCTTATCTGACACAGGACTTTCAGGTACCATTTCGACTTTGGTTTGGAACTCATTTTTCCAATTAGTTTATCTCAATCTTTCTCACAATCAATTGCATGGGGAGGTTCAAAGTTTAGTTGCACCCCAGTTGTCTATGATTGACTTGAGTTCTAACCAGTTCAACGGTTCATTGCCTCTTGTCTCTTCCAGTGTAAGCTTACTAGATCTTTCCAACTCATCATTTTCTGGATCTGTCATCAACTTCTTTTGTGATACAAAAACTGGACCAAAACAACTTCAACTTCTTCATCTTGGTAACAATCATCTCCTTGGAAATATTCCTGATTGTTGGATGCATTGGAAAACACTGGCAGTTGTAAATTTAGAAAGAAACAATTTGACTGGGAATATTCCAAGCTCCATGGGATACTTGCTAGGCCTCCAATCACTTCACTTGCGCAATAATCAGCTATGTGGGGAATTACCTCTATCATTGCAGAACTGTACTGAATTGCTGGCTGTTGACCTTGGTCGAAATAAGTTTGAGGGAAGCTTACCAACATGGATGGGAAAAAGCCTTCCAAACTTGGTGGTTCTTAACCTTCGTTCAAAACTTCAAATAAGCTTCAGGGAGACATTCCGTACGAACTCTGTTATCTCGCACATCTCCAAATCTTGGACATTGCAAATAACAATCTCTCGGGAACAATACCAAGATGCTTCAACCGTCTTATTGCCATGAGCAACTTGTCAGAATCTAGTAGTCTTACTTTCTCATTCTCATTGCCAGGAGGTTTATTGAATCGTGTTGACGAGGCGCTAGACAGTATGCCTTTTGAAAGATGGTACGAAGATAATGCGGTCATAGTAGAAAATAAGAATTCGGTGTTTGTTTGTTATGCTTCAATAATATTCATCTCCAAAAAATAGGAGGTATATAAAGAGATACAAGAGTAGTCCTAATAGGAAAAGATCTCCTCTCCTACAATTATACAGAAAATATAATCTACATCTACAAGGAAAGTAAATATTTACAGAATATTCTACAGTCATGGTGACAAAAGGGAGAGAAGTGCAATACAGCAAGATTCTTACACTTGTGAAAAGCATGGACATATCAGCCAACATTATATCTGGGGAGATTCCGGAGGAACTGACCAGCCTCATTGGCTTGCAAACATTGAACTTATCAAACAATCTGTTGACCGGAAGAATCCCTTCAAAGATTGGTAAGTCGGGTCAGTTAGAATCTCTTGATTTGTCGACGAACCATCTTCTTGGTGAAATTCCTGCAAGCATGACCAAAATGACATTTTTGAGTCGCTTGAACTTGTCATACAACAATTTGACGGGACGGATTCCAGAAAGCACTCAACTTCAGAGCCTTGATCAATCCAGCTTTGTTGGCAATGAACTTTGTGGTCCTCCACTCATCAAGAATTGCAGTGAAAGCAAGGTGACACCACCAACAGTTGAGCAACAGAGAGGATATGATTTAGTTGACGACAAGTGGTTCTACCTGAGCTTGGGATTGGGATTCGCGGTTGGTTTTTGGAGTATACTTGGCTCCTTGCTCATTAACATGCCATGGAGCTTTGCTTTTTCGCAATTCCTCAATAGCATTGTGCTTGAAATTTATGCTTTAATTGTTGAGTATGTTTAGCTAGTTACTTCTGTTCCTGCTGAAAAGAACTAGTATGCTCTGAATTTTGTCTGTAAGTTCTCGCATAAATAAACAATTCCGGAAACGGAGACTTTGCTTTGAATCAGCTCTTTTGTCTTCTTTCAAAATAAAACTACAATGACACACTATGGAGGACAAAATTTTCTCGATAAATAATTTGTATATACAAACAAATAAAATAAGTAAGGACAACTTACGTTAATCATGTCTTCGTCTATAAAAATTTCTCATAAAAAATAAAATAAAATCGACTCACATTTTGAAGAAGAAAATTTGAAAACCAATCATTCATGAGCAAAAGACTCCCGTACGTACTGTCAAATGATAACTATACTATAGCCAAATGTAAATATTGGTACTTGAATTTTCAAAACTGCTTTATTGTTGTAAATGATAATGACTATTCATGCAATAGGTATTGCTTAATGTATGCGATTGACAGACTCGTAATGTGTGTGATTGACATACTCGTAATGTGCGATTGACAGACTCGTAATGTATGCGATTGACATACTTGTAATGTGCGATTGATTAGTATAGCTATTATGTATTGCCTTTTGTATACATGATGTAACCCTATATAAAACTCATGGTGAGATGAATACAATACAATACAATTTTTCCAATTCTCTACAACACGTTATCAGCACGAGCCCTAACCACAAGAAAAAAAACCAAACCAGAAAATTCTTCAAAACCTGCCACTGCCACCTTCGAGCCTCACTGCCGCAGCTCCTAGCCCACGCTAGCCTCACCTGCGTACCTGCCCCTGCAGCACCTACGCGCCCCTGCGCACGCATCCCTGCTGCCCCTGCAGCACCAACGCACACCGACTGCATCCTTCTCCTTTCCTGTGCACGTTCATCTGCTTGCAGGCTCCGAAACATCTAGTTCGGAACCTCAGATCAAAATCCTTTCTTTATCAGAGTTTTCCGTCTATGTCTCTTCCATCTGACCTCCGAATTTCAGCCTTATCGGAGTTATTTTGAGACCGGTACAACAATCAAAGTGAAAGCTGTTCAGAAGAGAATCTGCTCCGAATTTCAACACGTAAGTTTTGTAATTAAGGTTGCTGCTTTCTTGTATTTTAAATTCCTTTTATTTTTTGCACAATTTTGGAATATATGAACAGGATTTTGAGTATTTAATAAAGCGGAATTATGGGGATTCACGCTTAACGAACTAAGAGTGTTCGTATGAACTAAGAGTGTTCATAATGCTCGGACTAAGAGCGTCTGTAAGCATCAAATTGTGACCATATTAAAACATTATTGTTTGGTCTAATCCAAAAGAGATTCTTGGAAATTGTTTTCTTGGTAGCATAGCTCGGAAATCTTATTATTTTAGTTTTCGTGGAAGTTTAGCTCCGAAACTAATATATCTTCTCTTCTTATTTTCAGGATGTCGAATGAACCTAGACTCGACTTTCCCCATGCTTGACTCAACAGGCTCGGATTACCACTGTTGGGTAACCGATGTTGAGAACCACCTCACTTCAAAGGGAATATTACCCATAATCCAGGCACCTAACACGGATCGTGTGTTCGTGCGAACACCTACAAAGCATGCTCAAGCAGTTATCTTGATGCGACGCCATATGGACAAGGTACTCAGATTGGAGTATATGTCGATCAAGGATCCAAGAGAGCTATGGGTAGCGCTAGAAGAGCGTTTTGGCAATGTCCAAGATTCCCTCCTCCCTGACTTGAAGGTTCAATGGAACAATCTGCGCTTTGCTGATTTCAAGTCTGTTGCTGAATATAATTCAGAAGCTCTTCGCCTACAGTCCATGTTGAGGTTTTGTGGACAACCTGTCACAGAGCAAGAGCTAATTGAGAAAACTCTCTCCACCTTCCCCGTTTCAGCCATTGTGGTATCAAAGCAATACCGCACTGAAGTCAATGCTGGACGGATCACGAGGTTTCATCAGCTTATCAATCTCATATCTGTAGCTGAGAAACATGATAACATACTTGTGAGGAATTATAATTCAAGGCTCATTGGAACTAAGAGCGTTCATGAAGCGAATTATAATGCACCCAAAAGAGGGCGCAAGGAGCGGAACCTTAAGAATAAGGGATATGAGGGACGTATGAGTCCATATAACCGCCCTAACCAAGAAGGAAACAGCAAGTTTGGTGCGGATACACGTGGTGGCAATGCCACACGTGGGAGAGGGGGTCGTGGCAACCCTGGCCTTGGTGGTGGCGCCATGGCCCGTGGTGGTGGCACCAACCCTCCTAGGGAATGCCCACAACGTGCACCTCAATTAAAGGGAGGCAACCACAATGATGTGTGTCATCGATGTGGATCAAGTGAGCATTGGTTCAAGCAATGCAAGGCAAGTGAGCAACTAGCTGCAAGATACAGGGCATACAGGGACCTGAGGGAGCAAGAAGTGTACTTTGCAGAAGAAGAAGAAAATGGTGGAGACGTCCATCTCACCATAGAGGACTTCAAAGCTGACGATGAAGTGCACAAGGATGCCGCAGACTTTGATTAGATTAGTCCTCTTATTTTCCAAGAATTTTTGTAATGGCAATATGCCTTAGTCAATAAATGACAATTGTATTAAACTCTTTCTTATGTGGTGCACCCAATGAAATATGATGTCTACGAAAGTCATTGAGATTAATGGTACTTAAGAGAGCCTCGCTCCACCAACATCTCTCTCTACTTTCCTGGTCATATTTGATTGGAGTTACCAAACGGATAGAGTGACTACAATGTGTCTTAGTTTGATTTTATTTTGGATTAAATTTTTTGGGACCTTTGATGAAATCATTGGCTATCTTTATTAATAAAGTATCGTATTATTATTCGATATCATGGACATGTTTTAATTCCGAACTTTATTATTTTTCAGTATGTTTCCTGGAGAGTTGGAATGCCTTGTTGATAGTGGCACCACACATACTATATTGCGACATAGGCAACTATTTCTATGGATGACGCCTAGTCGATCTTCTGTGACTACAATGGCTGGACCATCACAATTGATTCATGGTCGAGGACCAGCTCAATTTATGTTGCCAAATGGCACAAGTATTAATGTCACCGAAGCTCTATATGCTCCTAGGGCTGGAAGGACCCTATTTAGTTTTAAAGATATAAGAGCCAATGGTTTTCATGTGGAAACACATTGTGAGAATGGACAAGAGTTCCTTTGCATCACCTCTAATGACTACGGACATAAACGAGTATTAGAGAAACTTATGTGTCGCTCTAGTGGGTTGTATGCAACCACTATTCGAATTATTGAATCCAACCATATCATGAGAGATGACTTATGGGATTCTTACACATATAGGCTTTGGCATGACCGTTTGGGACACCCAGGTCGTGATATGATGATCCATATATTAAAGACTTCACACGGACATCCATTTTTCAAAACGAAAAGAAGTCAGAACCAAAATTCGATCCAAGGTAGGGCTGGCGCCGCCTACCCCCTGCTGCCCAAAAGTGGTATTGACGCCACCAATACCTCCTTGGTTCCTTTTTCTACTTCTAAAGTCCATTGTGACTTTGTGGCTCAACCGGATACTTCCCTGGTTGCTTCTAAAGCCCCTCTTTCGTTTTGCAAAGCCTGCTCTTTAGCAAAATTAGGATCGAGACCATCCTATGCAAAGGACACTAAGGAAAATATTCCATTCTTACAAAGAATCCAAGGTGATATTTGTGGGCCTATTCAACCAACTACAAAGAATCCAAGGTAATATTTGTTGGCCTATTCAACCAACTTGCAGACCATTTAGATATTTTATGGTGTTGGTTGATGCATCGACACGATGGTCACATGTCATGCTATTGTCCACAAGAAATGTTGCATTTGCTAAACTCCTAGCACAAATCATTAAATTAAGGGCTCACCACCCTGATCATCCCATTAAGTCAATTCGTCTTGACAATGCTGGAGAGTTTACATCAAAAACGTTTGATGACTATTGCATGTCCATTGGGATTGAGGTTGAACAAACTGTTCCTCATGTTCACACCCAAAATGGTCTCGCAGAAGCTGCCATTAAACGACTTCAAATGGTCGCTAGAGCATTGGTTATGCGCACCAATCTCCATGTTTCTGCTTGGGGCTATGTAGTATTGCATGCAGCTGGGCTCATTCGTCTGAGGCCTACTGCCACTCAACCCTTTTCTGCGTCCCAGATGGTTACTGGATATGAGCCTGATGTCTCACACTTACGCATATTTGGGTGTACAGTTTATGTGTCGATTGCTCCGCCACAGCGTACCAAAATGGGTCCTCAAAGACGATTAGGCATTTATGTTGGATATGACTCTCCAACCATTATCCGCTACTTAGAACCCTTGACAGGCGATCTATTTACCGCTAGATTTGCGGATTGTCACTTTGATGAGACAGTCTTCCCGTCGTTAGGGGGAGATAGGAACAATAATGTTCAACAGGAACGAGAGGAATTGTCGTGGTCTGCCCCCACTTTGTCTCATGTTGATCCCCGAACCGCACAGTCCGAAATTGAAGTGCGGAGAATTCTCGATCTTCAGAACGTAGCAGACTCTATGCCTGATGCGTTTTCTGATATCACTAAAGTGATAAGATCACATATACCTGCTGCAAACGTGCCTGCAAGGATTGATGTCCCTAAAAATCATGGACATGGCCCCACCCCTAGGGGTATTGGGCAGGGCACCGCCACCACTAATAGTGATGGTAATGTGGCTCAGGCCAGGCTCCCAGCAAGGAAACGTGGGAGACCCAAAGGTTCGATGGATTCTCGCCCAAGAAAGAAAGCGAGTTTGGCACAGAAAGATCCATTAATCATCGACATAAATAGCCCGTCTCATGAAGATATTCCAGATTATGGTTATGTCCAAGAGACATAATTGGGGGACACTCCATTGTTAGAACCAATTCCAGGGAATAGGTAGATCTCCATGAATTACACTAGTGTACATGAGACGTTGAATCGAGATTCTATTATCCTTGATGATGTGCTCGCATATTCTATTGCTCAAGGAATTATAGAACACGATGATATCGAACCTCGCTCCATTGAAGAATGTCAACGAAGAGCAGACTGGCCTAAATGGAAAGATGCGATCCAGGTTGAATTGGATTCACTAACAAAGAGATAGGTATTTGGGCCTATAATGCTGACACCCCCAAGTATAAAGCTTGTTGGCCATAAATGGGTCTTTGTTAGAAAGCGTAATGAGAAAAATGAGGTTGTTAGATATAAAGCCCGCCTTGTGGCGCAAGGTTTCTCACAACGCCCTGGAATCGACTGCGAGGAGACATATTCTCCCGTAATGGACGTTATAACGTTCCGCTACCTTGTCAGTTTGGTAGTTTCCGAAAAACTTGACATGCAGCTTATGGATGTGGTTACATCATATCTCTATAGAGATCTAGATTCAAAGATATATATGAAGGTTCCAGATGGACTTCAATTACCCAAGTCAAGTGGCTCTAAACCACGGAGCGCGTTTTCAATAAGATTGAAACGCTCACTATATGGATTGAAACAATCCGGACGGATGTGGTATACCCGTCTAAGTGACTACTTGATTGGGAAGGGATATGAGAACAATGAAATATGCCCATGCGTGTTTATAAAAAGGACAAGTTTCGGATTTGCAATTGTAGCAGTTTATGTCGATGACATGAACCTAATTGGAACTCTAGATGAGATAAAGGAAACTGCTAAGTACTTGAAATCCGAATTTGAGATGAAAGATCTTGGGAAAACACGGTTTTGTCTCGGACTAGAACTCGAGCACCGTAGCGATGAGATTATGATCCATCAGTCATCATATACTCAAAAATTACTAAGGCGCTTTAATGAAGATAAAGCAAAGCCTGTGAGTACTCCCATGATCGGTCGTAGTCTTGAGCCTGAAAAAGATCCGTTTCGTCCAAGGGATGAGGAAGAAGACTTATTAGAGGCTGAAGTGCCCTATCTAAGTGCAATAGGCGCATTATTGTACTTAGCTCAATGCACAAGACCGAACATCTCATTCGCAGTAAACTTGTTAGCTCGACACAGTTCTGCGCCAACACGCCGCCATTGGATTGGCATAAAGACAATCTTTCGATACTTGAGAGGTACGATTGATATGGGCTTGTTCTATCCCTACAGATAGAAAAGAAATAACGGAAGTGTGGGATCAGACTCCACAAGGCAAAACGCCACCTTCCGTGCTCTTGGCGTTTTGCCTTGTGGAGTCTGATCCCACACTTCCGTTATTTCTTTTCTATCTGTAGGGATAGAACAAGCCCATATCAATCGTACCTCTCAAGTATCGAAAGATTGTCTTTATGCCAATCCAATGGCGGCGTGTTGGCGCAGAACTGTGTCGAGCTAACAAGTTTACTGCGAATGAGATGTCCGGTCTTGTGCATTGAGCTAAGTACAATAATGCGCCTATTGCACTTAGATAGGGCACTTCAGCCTCTAATAAGTCTTCTTCCTCATCCCTTGGACGAAACGGATCTTTTTCAGGCTCAAGACTACGACCGATCATGGGAGTACTCACAGGGTATCTCTCTGACCCTCACAAAGGTCGCTCCCAAACGGGTTATGTCTTTACCATGGGAAGCACTGCGATATTTTGGAGGTCTACAAAGCAGACCCTTGTTGTTACTTCCTCAAATCATGCAGAGATTATCGCTCTACATGAAGCCGTGCGAGAAAGCATATGACTAAGGTCTGTAGTTAGACACATTCGAGGAACTTGTGGTTTGAAGTCTACCACAGATGAACCTACATGCATTTATGAAGATAATGCAGCTTGTATTGAGCAAATGAAGTTAGGTTTCATCAAGGGCGACAACACCAAGCATATATCGCCTAAGTTCTTTTACAATCAGCAACAACAAACACTTCTAAATATTGAAGTGAATCAAATCCGTTCAAAGGATAATGTAGCGGACTTGTTTACCAAGTCGTTACCTAAATCCACATTCGAGAAACATGTGAAGAGCATCGGATTAAGAAAGTTATCCGAACTCTCATAATTGTAGAAATCAGGGGGAGACCTTGACATCAGGGGGAGGTATGATGTCTACATGTTCGATCTCGAAGAGTGAAGGACGTGTTGTGCTCTTTTTGCCCTTCGACCAGGGTTATTTTTGTCCCACAGGGTTTTTGTTACCTGGCAAGGTTTTTAGTGAGGCAACGATCAGAGCGTCATCACCGAGTTTGAGCGGCACAAGGGGGAGTGTTGAAGGATGTCGACTACTCCACATTCACGCGCGTTGTGCTCTTTTTCTCCTTCGACCAAGGTTGTTTTTCCCACATGGTTTTTATTACTTGGCAAAGTTTTTGACGAGGCAACTTAGAAGCGCATAGCAGAGGCAACACTATTGACATGGAATATCCAAGGGAGAGTGTTGTAAATGATAATGACTATTCATGCAATAGGTATTGCTTAATGTATGCGATTGACAGACTCGTAATGTATGCGAATTGATAGACTCGTAATGTATGCGATTGACATACTTGTAATGTGCGATTGATTAGTATAGCTATTATGTATTGCCTTTTGTATACATGATGTAACCCTATATAAAACTCATGGTGAGATGAATACAATACAATACAATTTTTCCAATTCTCTACAACATTTATTGATATCTAAACGAATATTCCGTGAAGTCATAAACCACCTCGGTGCTTCTAAAAACAAAAAAAATACCAAAATTTATAGGAAATAAATTCACTATTAGTGTTCAACATGAACTCCCTCATAAACTTCATTATCACCGATCAGTGATCACAGTACGCAAGAAAGAAGACACAGTGAGACCTAATACCCAGCATTACGCTACAGATAAAATAGATAAAACACACCTTTCCTCTCCCATCTTCTTCCCCAAATTCCCAATTCCCAAAGATGATGATGACACCATTAATGACATCATAATCACTCCCCCAAATCCGTTTCGCAGATGCCAAGGCCCAAACTTTCTCATCCTCCTCTCCTCCGCAATGCTTTGGTGTTAGTGACAGTAGTTTTTGTGGTCGTCGGAGTTACCCGGAAGTTGACCGGAGGTCGCCTGGAGTTGGCCGGAGGTTGACCGGAGACCTGCCGGAGACCTCGCCGGAGACCTCGCCGGAGAGGAGACAGAGGATGATGGTTGACTTTTTACTCTAGTAGCATTTATGTATATACGTTGGTTTTTGTATCCAAAATTTAACACATTTTTTAATCTAGTGGCCTTATGAGGGAAAAAAATAGTTGGTGGCCTTATGGCTAAAAAAACATTCAAATATGCACTTTTATGTAATTATCTCAATCCGTTTCGCAGATGCCAAACCCAAACCCCAAGGCCCAAACTTTCTCATCCTCCTCTCCTCTGCAATGCCGTCACTGTCGTCTCTCCTCAAACCCTCGACCTCACCGCCACCGGCTCTAGACGCTGCCGCATCCGACCCCCTCCGCGAGGCCGAGGACCGCCTCCTCGATGCCAATGAGGAGCTCCAGCGCCGCTAGCTCACCACCGCTGCTCGGGGCTGCCAGCACCACCTCCCCTGCGACCAAGCCAACGACGAGTCGTGCGTCGCCCACGCCATTGGCAACCTCTGCCAGACTCTCTCTTTGTTTTGCTCTCCATGGGGATGATTGTCAATGATATGATGGAGTTCCTGAATTCTAAACCTTTATTACTGATCATCTCATTGTTATTATTACTTTCGTTTAATTGATGGACCCTAGATATTGACAACCATAAGAACTGCAAGACTATTAGCTTTCCGGCTGCGTAAACCCAGTTGCACGGTCCAATTATCTAGATTGTCCTGACCATTTCCTCTGCCTGCAACTCAGGGTATCCGCTTATATATGGAGGCCTTGTGTCACAAGCAACCATGCATTAATTCCTGGTTTAACAATGAACAAGAACTCAGTATGACATTGTATAGCCGGCCGTCCATTGAACCAAAATTGGCTACACCACATACTTAGTTAAGCTCATCGATCGAAAGCAAAAAAGAAAAAGAAATGGTTTGTTGTGTAACCATTGCAACCACTAGTATTAGCAGAACAAGAGAAGTCCGTTTCACACGTAGATAGGCCAGAGGCAAAGGGTGGTGCTAGCTGACTACAAATCGAAGCACGTTTTGGATAGAGAATCTTCTGCTGTGAAATTTAGTGATGCGAGGTGGAAGAAGGGAACATGGTATTTGAAATTTTGAATATGTTCACCAAAGATGGCAAGATGGCTGGGATGGTATCATTGTAGCAGGTATACTCAATAATAATGTTTTCCACACAATTTTCAATATTGTGCTGTGCCTTCAATGCAATTTCATTTTGCTCTTTCCTTGGGTCCAAATCAAGCTTCTTCATAATTACTGATTCTTTAATGTGTATTGAAATTTCAGAAGCAAAGAGGAGGAAATTTCTCGTACTTCATCCAGAAGCTTCTACCAACGACGATCCAGTACTGTTTAGAACCTCCATCGTTCCTTGGTGGGCATGGATAAAGAAATCACATCTCCCAGAGGCTGAGCTAAATTTGTCATGTCAATTTACGAGTGAAATTTCTATGAAGATAATTGCAATATGAGTTCTTAAATTACAGTTTCGTCTTGAGGGGAGAACTCAAACTTAGATCTCATCCAACAATGTGATGAAAAGAAATACTACTAGACCAATACTTAGTTGGTCGCTCACGTTGGTTGCAAATACAGTACTAGTGCATCTCTACAAGCTTCCCATCCCACGTTTACCGTGGCATCTTTATGCCCCCATTCTCACGTTTACCGTCTTGAGTCTGCAAAACGTGTCTGCCATAAGTCCATAACAAAAGTCCTTAAATGACGGGATGGAACTACAACGCATCTAGCAAAAGTCATCGTCTGTTTACTTTTATGTAAAAAGTTGCTCCAGTCTTCGTGAGAACCATTGAATCCTCATGAATTTTCACTCGTTTTTTCGTTCCGTGTCCTTGCCAGCCGTTTTATGGGGAGGAATTACTTTTCTCGTTCACATGCTAACTTCTTATCACTTTCCCACCCTTTTCATTTGTGAAATTGTCCAAAATTTAGGTCATTAATCGAAATACAATGGTCATTAATCATAATCATTTTCACTATCCGGTATTTAGGATAGTGAAAATGATTATGAGTTCTAGAGTATAGAGCAGAAGAAAAAGAAAAAAAAGAAAAAGATGAGAGTAGGCTTCCAGTCTAGACCCAGTCTAGACCCTGTTAGTATATATAGCACAACAGACGGGTCTGTTTCATACACATCAACATTACCAACTCCATATAACTCTATGGAGAAGTCCATGAAAACCGTCTTACTTCTCTCGTTACTAACCATTGCAACCATTACTACTAGTATTGGATCATGCAGCGGAAAACCGAGTGTGCCTTGTAGAGAAAGCGAAAAACAAGCGCTTCTCATTTTCAAGCAAGATCTTAAAGACCCTTCAAATCGTCTTTCATCATGGGTTGCTGAAGAAGATTCCAACTGCTGCAATTTGGGCTGGAGTTGTCTGTCATTACTCCACCGGCCACATCCATGAGCTACATCTTGATAACCAGGTGGATTCCAACTTTTACTTGGGTGGTAAGATAAATCCTTCCCTAGCCTGCTCAATTTAACGCATCTTACCTACTTGAACCTAAGTAACAATAACTTTCAAGGGACCAAGATTCCTGGCTTCTTTGGTTCACTTAAGAGTTTAACACTTTAACTCATCTTGACCTCTCACAAGCAAGCTTCGGAGGAATGGTTCCCCATCAACTGGGAAATCTTTCCAGTCTAAGCCATCTCTTTCTCTCTTATTTCCTCCCCTTGAGTGCTGGCAAACCTGTATCTACATCAACAATGTCTGCCCCATTATCACTGACACTGACAAGTATCGAACTAGAATGGACTTCAGCAATAGTCTTGGTCTTGTTTCTTTTTTTTTGTTTTTTAGGTAACGGTTGTGGCAGTCATTAAAGCCCCAAAAATTTTCTATCACAGTTTCCTTTGGTGAAGAATAGTCTCCGGTTGGACCCTGCTAGCTAGTAGTAGTATACAGCACAAACTTGGATCATATAATAATATAATATGTTGAAGAAGAATTTGAAGATGAAGAGTCGAGCTGGGATCGGTTCTGTTTTTGACATTTTTTGCCAGAACCGAAACCGAAACCGAAATGTTTTTTCCGGTTCGGTGTGATCGCTTTTTTTTGCCGGAACCGTTTTGGAACCGGAACCGTATTTTTCGGTTCGGTTATAGCCTGTAACCGGTCTGGGAATCGAAGGAATCGAATTGGGAATTGGGGAAGTGATGAAGATGAACTGGAAATCCCGATTCGGGATGAAACTATGAAAGTGACTTTTCGGTCAGTTAATGTGCTGAGTCTAAGAAATTGAGGAAGAACCTGGGGAAGAAACTGAAACTAAAATGGCCGATTGACTTGGGGGCTAGAGCTGCGTTTTCGAAACTGGGGAAGAACAAGTATTGAAGTCGGGCTGGGTCTTGTTTGATAGAAAGAGAGAAGAAATCAATCAAATCAACATCCTTGGTATTTGTTTATTGTTTTTGGGTAAAAAGTATGAGCTAGTGGGTATTGTTTTATTATTTTTGGGGTAAAGAGGCATTGCTGGTCGGTGGTCTGGTGGCTTTGCTTTAATTGGTTGAGTCTCCGAGGTGAAAAGGCATGATAGTGGGTATTGTTTTATTGTTTTTGGGTAAACTTCCAGTGGGTATTTAACTATTTATATAGGCCTGGGTCTATATTTCGGTTCCTGCATCAGACACAAATTTAGAATTGAAACCGAACCGACAGACATAAAACGGTTCGGTTCTTCCAAAATTGACATCTTTCTACACAATTTCCTTTGGTGAAGAATAGTCTCCGGTTGGACCCTGCTAGCTAGTAGTAGTATACAGCACAAACTTGGATCATATAATAATATAATATGTTGAAGAAGAATTTGAAGATGAAGACTCACAAGATGAGGAGTATATACCTCCAGACTCTTTAGAACCACCAGAGGAAGTGCTAGTTGATACTTGGTAGTGATTATGAAATCTTGCCAGAAGATGATAATGAGGAAGTACATGTGGTGGATGAAAGACAGGATGATGCAAACTTTAATAAACATGTTGACAATGAAGATGTCTTTGAAAAGTTTCATGACATGGGATATGCAGGTTACATCTCAGACCATTCTAATGATAGTGAAGAGTTGAGGGAGAAAGATGAATTAGATTCAGATTCGGATGAGGCATCAAGTAACATAAATTAAACCACAATAGAGTCAAACTAGAAAACAAACAACAAAGACCCATTCCTACTAGATGCATGCATTTAAATAGACCCAAAACACCAACAAACCAATTCAACCCAAATATGTTTAGTCATCAATACACCTAACGAATTTTGTTCAAATCAATAATTTCAACAAACATAAAACATATATAAACCATCTTGGGACCACAAAGTGAATGAGAAATGACGCTCACTATGAAATTCAGGAGTCCCATAAACCCTAAATTCATATCTCCAGTACTCGTCAGCTGCCTCATCTTGACCATCTCGGTGAGCTTTTTCAGTAAGAAAAGAGAATCGAATCTCGCTTTGAATCTCTTTCTGTCAATCAATAATGCTCGATGAATAAGAGACGAAAAAGGAATTTTCGAGGCAATAGTTTTTTTAAATTCTGAGTGAAATGTCGAGGCCAAAAGACAATTTTGTCCATGCCCTAATGTCTACATGTGGACCAAATATGTGTCACATTAGCTAATTTAACAAGAAATTGGACGGAAGTACCAAATGGGGTAATGGAGAAATAGTCGAGGTACCACAAGTCTCTAAAAATTTGTGGGTACCAAAAATTACATTTCGTGATTATTTAGGTATCATTTGTGAATTTTACCCTATTTTTATCCAATACACCCTATATATAGCACCCCAGACGGATCTGTTATCCACACATCCACCATTAATTCACGAACTTCCTATTACTTTATGGAGAGGACCATGAGAGCCTTCTTTCTTCTCAGGTTGCTAACTATTGCAACCATTACTACTAGTATTGGTTCGTGCAATGGAAACCTGGGTGTGCCTGCTTGTAGAGAAAGTGAAAAACAAGCGCTTCTTATCTTCAAGCAAGATCTTACTGATCCGTCCAACCGCCTTTCAACATGGGTTGCTGAAGAAGATTCCAACTGTTGCCATTGGGCTGGAGTTGTCTGTGATAACTCAACCGGCCACATCCATGAGCTGCATCTTGATGCAGATTGGGACGATTCCAACTCTCGCTTCAGTGGTAAGATGAATCCTTCCCTGCTCAATTTAACGCATCTCACCCACTTGCATCTAAGATACAACGATTTTCAAGGAACACAGATTCCTAGCTTTTTTGGTTCTCTTAAAAGTTTAACTCATCTTGACCTTTCACAAGCAAGCTTCGGAGGAATGATACCTGAGTCATTGTCTAGTTTGAACTATCTTGAATCTCTGGTTCTTATCGGAAATGATTTGGGAGGGAAAGTCCCAGAGTCGTTGGGAAATCTCTGTAACTTGATAGAGCTCGATCTATCAGCTAACAATTTCAATGGAAATGGATCAAAATTCCTTGAAAGTTTGTCTGCATGTAGTTCACATCATATCGAATCATTGCGGTTAAATAGTAACAATTTTTCTGGTCATTTAACAGCCCAAATAGGAAATTTAACAAGTCTAATCGTGCTTGATATTGGTTACAATCAGTTTGATGGAGCTCTGCCAGAAAGCATTGGCCAACTCAAAAGGCTAAACCAATTGGTTATACATCACAATTCATTTCAAGGTATAGTGTCTGAAGTGCATTTTACTCATCTTACAAGACTCGAACAATTTGAAGCAAGAGGAAACTCATTGACTCTGGAAACTCCTCGAGATTGGATTCCTCCTTTCCAACTTAGAGGAATGTTCTTAGATTACTGGCATCTTGCACCTGAATTTCCGATGTGGCTTCAGACACAAAGGCAGTTAGACTTTTTAAGCCTATCCAATACAGGAATTTCAGGTACCATTCCGAATTGGTTTTGGAACTCATCTTCCCAACTAAGTTACCTAAACCTCTCAAACAATTACTTGCATGGGAATATTGAAAATAGTATAGCTGTTGAGGGGTTAGAAGTAGTAGACCTAAGCAGTAACCATTTTCATGGTTCATTACCACTTCTTCCCTCTACCATGAATATACTGGATCTTTCCAATTCTTCCTTTTCTGGATCTGTCTTTCACTTTTTTTGTGATGTACCTCATAAACTTAGTCGTCTTTATATTGGGAACAATCTTCTCACTGGAAAGATTCCTGATTGTTGGATGAATTGGCAAGAGTTGGAAGTCTTGGAGTTAGAGAACAACAATTTAAGTGGGAACATACCAGGCTCCATAGGGAACTTGGTCTACCTTCGATTATTGAACCTGCGGAATAATCATCTGTCTGGGGAAATACCTCTATCCATGCAGAACAGTTCGGATTTGGTAGTCATTGACCTTCGAGGCAATGCGCTTGTGGGGAGCCTACCCACATGGATAGGGAAATTTCTTTTGAAATTGAAAATTCTCAACCTTCGTTCAAATAAACTTCGAGGAGCCATTCCTGATGAACTCTGTAATCTCACAGATCTCCAAATCTTGGACCTTGCACATAACAATCTCTCGGGAGCAATACCAAGATGCTTTCACAATTTCAGTGCAATGGTCGACTCGTCTGAGTTATATGGTGATGTTGTCCCATTTGAATTTGCTTATGGTTCGATCCTCCAAAGGTACACAGATAATATGTTTTTGGTGACAAAAGGGAGAGAAGTGGAATACGGCAACATTCTCGGATTGGTAACAAGCATGGATCTTTCAGCCAACGCTATATCTGGGGAGATCCCCGAGGAATTGACCAGTCTCATCGACTTGCAAAATCTGAATATATCCGGTAATCTTCTGACTGGTAGAATCCCTTCAAAGATCGGTAATATGGGAGGACTAGAATCTCTCGATTTGTCGATGAACCAAATTTCTGGTGAAATTCCTTCAAGCATGACGAGAATGACATTTCTGAGTCACTTGAACTTGTCCTACAACAATCTGACGGGACGCATTCCAGAAAGCACTCAGCTTCAGAGCCTTGATCAGTCCAGCTTTCTTGGCAATGAACTTTGTGGTCCTCCACTCATCAAGAACTGTAATGCAAGCAAAGTGATACCCCCAACGGTTGAGCAACACAGAGGATATGGTTTACTTAAAGACGAGTGGTTCTATCTGAGCTTGGGATTGGGATTCATGGTTGGTTTTTGGAGTATACTTGGTTCATTGCTTGTAAACATGCCATGGAGCTTTGCTTTTTCACGATTCCTCAATAGCATTGTGCTTAAACTTTATGATGTAATTGTTGAATATGTCTAGCTAGCTAGTTTTGTGGATTTTTTTCTCCTTGCTAAAAAGAACTTGTCTGTTTATTTTTTTAATTTTGTCTGTAGTTCTCTTCTTTGCTTGACACAATGAAAGAACATCGTTCTATGATTTTGTTCCAGTAGTTATTCTAATTTTTTTTTTGGGGTTGTGCCCGTTTGCCCAAAATCTCTTGGTATTTTGCCCAATCAATCCATCATCTTTGTATTTTGCCCAATTACACAACTTTTAGGGGAAAAGACTCATAAGGGTAGTCTTTTCTAAAGTAGTGCCTAGTGTATCCTAAGCTGACTTTTGGGTCCAATTTCACCTTTTTCTTAGAAAATCCTGTTTCAACTTCTGAGAAAAACAAAACTAGCCTTCAACATGCCCACGTTTTTCACCTAACGGCCTCCTGCCTAATGGTTACTTTAACAGGCGGAATCACTGCTGCTTGTTTCTATCTTAAGCTGAGGCAAATTTTCCTAACAATCAGAAAATCTTGAACTTAAAAGATAGTATAGGATACTAGCCAAACATGATTATGATAACAGAAATTAACTTGCTAATTTAAAACTTGATGAAGTGGGTGAACACACTGAAATTATTTATATAAACATAATTACAAGCTAAGAATTCAGAGCCTCATTCTCAGGTAAACAGCTAAAAGGCTGTTTAGCTATCCATGAGAATGATTACAGTACTTACTTGTAAATGGAAGCACACTTCACACTAGACAGGAAAGAAAGATCACACTGCTACTTCTTGAGAGAAGACTCTTCTGCTCAAGTTCTTAAGCTATCTTACAGATTGTGGAAGTTTTTGATGTGTGGGGATTTTTCGATGCCTCTACAAATGAAACTCAAGCTCTTTATATAGAGAGCGGACTTCAAACTTAAATTCAAAAACATAAAATATACAGTTCAACTCCGTGATTTCCTGCTTTCCTGAGTGCTCCTGTTGGTGGAGGTCGGACAAGGAAAAAGCAGGTTCCTTTTTGGGTGAAATGTTTTTCACCTTTCCTTTTTTGAAAAGCAAAAGTAGCTTTTGGGAAGAGTCCAAAAGTACTTTCGGTGTTTTCTACACCTGCTGCTTCACATGTTCTCGTCTGTTTCAGAATTATGGCCTAAGACAAAGGAGTTGTTGTCAGCTTGGGCCATTCTATCCGTTGTGGCATTATCTTCAACGTCTGTATCAACATACATCTTGTAGTGGTTGTCATTTTCAAGTCGTTCTATCCACTGCATGCATGCCATCGTTGAGTCTATCTCTTTTCTAGTGAGAGATAGAAATAGGTCACTACTGACTACGTCAGGATGATCATAGGCAGTGATAATAGTTTTTTCTCCTGCTGCCAGGAAGGTATTGTTGATATCTTCAGAGATGATCTTCTTCATATATTCTAGGGCCATGGCTTTCATCCATGGGATGCTTGAATTTGGTTGTCCGTTGTACCCAACACAGGCAGGTTGTAGATATTTTCTTTGAATAATTCTCACATAATGATATGGAGAAATGTATTCAACCTCGCCGTTTGCCTTTCTAATCCATTCTGGAGGAGTAGATCTAAACTTTAGTCGGAGTATGCCATCAGTTTTTCTGACATTCTTGACTGTATTGACGATGATGGGTGGCAAACCTTTTAGATCATCATTAGTTTTAGTCCACAGGTTATGGACAAAACCATTTTCAACAAGCCAAAGCTTGTGTTCTTGAGGGTGTTCACTCTGAACATTTACTAAGTATCTTCCAACATATGATCCTGAGATAATAAAGAGAGTTGGAGGAACAAGGTCTTCTGAATTGTGCCTTCCTATCAGATTGTGGAAGTCATGCCAATCTGCTTCAGTGAGTGCCATGATAGGGACCCTAGCACTTTCTGGATTTTCAAGGAAGTTAATTTTTTCTTTCTTGATAGCACTCTGCTGTATTTCTTCAAACTGTGGTCTGCCGTTTTCATAGAGTTCCTCAGCTAAGGCAAAGAGAGCTGGAAACATTAGACCACTGCTTTTTTCCTGAAAGGCAAATAAAAGGTTATCTAGAATTGCCTTCTGGTGGTAAGCAAGTCTCCTGCCAGTTCTGAACACAGGAGTATCGAAGGTTCGAAGTTCATAATTAAAGACATTTAGCACTCCAGTTGGAGTAGGTTTGCTTTTTGGCAAAGCAACAGCCGTCAACGGTCTTGATGAGCCTTTACCGTCTGCCGTTTGAGACGGGCTAGTCAATCCTTTACCCTGGGATTGATCAGTTGTGGCTAAGCCTCTTGGACTTAGCAGAAATCTTTTGAGGATTTTTTCTTTAGGATCCTCATTGGTTTCATGTTCTTTCCCAGTTCTTCTGCTTCTGGGATTGCGACCTTCGTCGTCGTCATCATTTCTTTTGCTGAACATGGCTAATTCTCTTGTTAAGGCGTCTGGAAGATAGTTCTTATTTCCTGCAATTAATTCAACAACATAATCATATTGGTTAAGGAATAATTGCCAGTTAGCTAGTCTTCCTCTATCAGCAGCTTTATCAAGTTTGAAATTTTTGAAATTTTTTACTCTGGCACAATCGGTGCGGACAGTAAAGGGTTTTCCAAGAAAAGCTGGAGAGTTTAAAATAGTTTTCTTAACAGCCAAAATTTCTTTTTCCCCTGTGGGATAATTTAGTTCTGCAGGGCTGAACTTGCCACTACAAAATTTACAGATCTTTTCAATGTTAGTTCCAGGCGCTTTCGCCAGAACTACACCGGACCAGTAATTATCACTCGTATCTGTTTGGAGGATAATCTCGTCATTCTCTTCGGGTTGTTGAAGCGGAGGGAGGTTTTTGCAGAGATTTTTTATCTGCTTCACAGTTTTTTCATCATCTTCTGTGAAGTTCCATTTTCTTTTGGAACTCGTTTTAGGCGATAACATTGCTGTTAACCCTGAGATCTTGGGAATGAAGTCTCTTCCATAATTTATGACACCAAGGAATCTCTCTAGACTTTTGGCATCAGGAATTCTATCTGGGAATTTCCAGATTTTCTCAAGGATGTGAGGTTGGAGTTTTATCACTCCATTCTTGATATTTATTCCTAAGAAATCAACTTCATCAAGGATAAAGAAGATTTTCTTTTCACCTAGGATAATTCCATGCTGAACTATCAGCTTTACAACCTCATGGAGGTGTTTCATGTGTTCTTCTCTGTTTTTGGAGAAGACAAGAATGTCATCTATGTAGACAACGCAGAACTCCGCAACATGTTTGAAGATATTATCCATTTTTCTCTGGAAGATGGAGGGAGCTTGCTTTAGACCAAAAGGCATTACTAACCATTCGTAATGTCCTTGAGGTGTTCCAAATGCAGTGAGAGGTACACTCTCAGGATGCATATTGACCTGCCAAAAACCCGACTTTGCATCGAATTTTGAAAAGACTTTAGCTCCTCTGAGCTGGTTGATCAGTACTCTTACTTGAGCAATTTGATAACCGTCTTTGACAGTCTTTTTGTTGACATCTCTGTAGTCAATCACCATTCTAGCTTTTCCTCTTAGATTTTCTGCATGATTTCTCACGTAGAATGCTGGAGCATGATGAGGGCTAGTGGAAGGTTGAATTAATCTCTTGTTCAGGAGATCTTCAATATCTTTTCTGAATTCTTTTTGGTCTTCCTCTTTGTATTGAGGAATGGCTTTGACATGACAGATAGCATTCATGTCATGCAATCTTAATTCACAGACCACTGGGTCTTTTTCCCAAAACTTATGAGGATCTACATCGATGTTCTGCTCGAGTAGTTTCTTGATTTTTTCAAGAGTGGGAATTTTCTGAGACTCAAGCTTATTCTGAAAATGCTTGAGGTTATGCTCATGGATGAAACTAGCTTCTTCTTCTTCACTAGTTTCTTCTTCTTCTTCTTCAGAAGAGTCTTCAACAAGTAGTTCTTCTTGTTGCTTAATTTGGAGTATGGGTTCAAATTTGGGTTTGTAGGGGGTAAGATCACCACTATTCTATTGCGATCTCTGATATTGGGTAGTAAAGTTTGGACCTACAATACTTTTGGCCTGAATAAGCCTATCAGCCCAGAACACCCGTTCTCCTTTTCTGAAGCCTATTGCTTCTTCATCCTGAATAAATCTCTGTTGGAGAATGAAATCATTACCCAACAAGAAATCTGCGCCTTGGCCTTCAGATTGCCAGACGTTATAGATGGTAAATGTTCCTCCACCAATGGTGATATGAACATTTTTTGCTACTTTATTCATGGTGAGATGGCTTCCATCAAAAGTAACACCAGTAGCTGTTTTCTTTTCTTCTTTCCAGAGTTTCTCTGGAATTGCAAATCTTTTTGCAACTGTAAATCCTGATCCATTATCTACAAAGGCATGTAGATGATATTTTTTGTGATCAGGGAATTTTAGTCCAATCTCTATGTAGTTGCTGTATCTACTTGTAGAGACGACTTTCGATTGCTGAAGCTCATTTTCTTGAGCTTGTTCCTTTGGAATGAATGGTTTACATTCTTGAACAGTTTCTGGTGGTTTCACCATTTCTTCGTTTTCTGGTATTTCAACCAGTTCTATGTCTTCATCGATTTTTTCTTTTTCGATGATTTCTTCCTTTATTTTTGAGGAAGATGGTTCCATAATTTCTTGGAACAGAGTTTCTACTTCTTTCTCTTTTTGTTCAGAGAAATATTCTTCATATTCTTGTTCAACAAGTTGGCTGACAAGGTCATTCTTGGTTTTTCTTCTTGCTTCAGCTATGAAGCATTCTTTGTGATAAGTCTTTTTTGACTCTTCACAAAACATAGGGAGACCATTCTTTTCGTGACATAAGCAGTAGTCACAAACGAATGTACCAGGGTTTACCTGATAAGAAGACATTAAGGATTCTGTCTTGCTTTCTTCCCAGTTTTTGATTCTCAAAACATTCATTTGTCTGGATTCGAAGTACTCTACTTCAGAATCTGTCTCAGACTCAGATGAATCTTCTTCTTCAGACCAGGCAGAGTAAACTGACCTGTCGTCTTCTTCATCATCAGAATAGGCTATTTCGTAGCCTTTCATATTTGCTGATTCTACTATATGCTCATATTCTTCAAAGAGAGCCTTAGTAGAAGATCTTTTACCCTTCTCCGGGCATTCATTGGCATAGTGCCCTTCAGCTTTACATAACCAACATCTGCAAGCTTTCTTGCTTGGTTGTTTATGTTGATGAGTATTCTTCTTTTTCTTGAAGAATTTCTTTTTTGGATCTTCATTCTGTTGTTTCTTGTAATTGGAACTTTTCTTGAATTTCCAATTCTTTCTTTGGTTACTCTTTTTGAATTTTTTAGAGTAATATTTTCCTTTCTTCTTTCTGTAGAACTTGGATTCATGACATCCCCAGTTGGTTGGCATATCTAGTATTCCGTAACAGAAATTTTCAACTCCTTTGAGTTGTTTCTTGGCCATCTTAGCTCTAAGATTGGCTTTGCATTGTTCTTTCAGTAATTGCCGGATTCTGTCGGCAATTCCTCCAACTGAAAATCTTTCAATTGGTTTTTCTGCTATGCTTTCCCGCACAGCTGTTCTCCATGGTTCAGGGAGTTTTCTGTGCAACAGGTTGACTAGATCAGTATTTTCTAGTTCTCCGATTGTACAGTAATATTCTTGAAATTCATTCAAGTATTCTTCAAAATATCTCATGTCACAAATTTTGAGAGCATAGATATTTGATTTGGCCGTTTCTCTAGCCTTTTCACTCATATTTGCAAGATCTCCACAGAACTGATCGTACAATGGTGCTGCAAAATCATACGGAGATTTCGAAGTTTTGATTTCTTCCAGCCATTCTTTTCCTCTGGCTGTTTCTTTGAAAGAATAATAATACTTCTTGGCTACTCCTGTGAGAGTAGTTTCAAAGTACATTTGAAGATCAGGGGCTTCAAATTTTCCAAGGGTTAGAGCAGATGCCATCATCAGGCTGTCTACCCATTGGTCAAGAGTTTTTCTCTTGTCTAGAGCTTTATCTAAATCTAACCAGATACCATAGTTGGAAATTGGTACTCTGGGTATCTTGTCCTCTGGGACAAATCTCTGAGAATTTCTTTCTCCATTTTTGCCCGTAGGGGCCTTCTGTATAGGGAGTTTCATTTTTCCCTTTTCTCTAGTGATGGAAGTTTTGGAGCTTTCTCCTTCTTCCATTTCAATATCTTGGTAGGGAAGGAGTTTTCTTTCCTTTCCTGGATTGAAGTTTTTCATTTCTTCGATTAGTTTTTCTAATCTTTCGGGATTTTCGCAAAATTCTGCTTCTTCATAGAGATCATAGAGCTTTTGTGCTCTAAACATATTAGCTGGTCTGCTTCGATCAGCTTCCAATTCTTCTTCAGTGATGGATATGGACTCTGATGGTTCTTCATAGCTTTTTGTACCACTAACACTAGCTTCTCTAGTGCTGTAGCTTCTTCTGAGAAGATTTTTGTTTATCCTGATATTTTCAGGACAGACATCACTTTTTCTGTGATTGTCAAAATTTAGACTGATTTCTCCAGTCTTTCTACTTTCATAAATTTTAGCTTTTGCACTCTCTGCTGGTAGCTTCGGACCAGATAATTTCCATTCAATAGGAAATGTTACTTCATTCCAAGTAACCTTGTGGATCTGTTGTGAATGGTTTTTCTGACTGGTGAGGAATCCAGTAGTAAGACCAGGGATGTTTGAAATCCTTGTCTTTGGTTCTACTGTAGTACTCATCAGTTTATAGTATATCCTGTATACTATTGCCAATTCTTGCATATCATTTTTCATGGATATGCCATCTGTCTTGACTCTCAATCTAAGACAGTGAGCTGCATCTTTCAAGCTTGTTGAGAAGTTGGGGAAGCAGTTGAAATATGCTACTTGGTTGCACAGAGATGCTTCAAGGGTTCCCAAAAGACTAGCTTGAAAATCTGTTAGTCTATTGTCTTGTAGGACACATAGAACTGAACAGTTTATGCCTTCTCGAGCAAGAAGTTTTATGCCTACTTGGACTGCTCCAATGTGCATAAATTGATAATTTTTTGCTTTTGCTCGGGCCACTTCAGCAGGAGTGATCAGTAGTAGATCTGTTTCTCCTGTTGTAGAGGGGGTTGTAAATTCCAGTAATTTGAAATGATGGCTATCCATCAGGTCAAACATTCCCCTTTTGTAAATTTGTTTGAAATCTAGCTTTGGAATTGAGGCGTTTTTTTACCTCATGCTCGATTTCATTGTATTCAAATTCTTCAGCATTTAGGAGTTGAACTCCTTTCTTTTTCCCGAAGATGCTCATCATATTGACATCTCGAGTTTCTTTCGGCTTTTCATACCGAATACTAGTAGAACTAGTTGAGGGATCCAAAAAAATCATGTTTGGAACAGGATTCTTTTCTGGTCTTTCTAATGGTTTGAATCCATTAGCCTTCTTTGGTTTTACTGTAGGCACTTTCTTGTCCTTCAGTATATTTTTCATAGAATCCAGCGTTTTTTGCTGTTCATTGATTTTTCTACTAACACTTGTTAGCTTTTCTTCTTCCGTTTTTGGAAGATCTTTGATATAATCCAGTTTGTTTTCCAATTTTTCTAATTGGTGGATTATAACAGGAATTTTTTCTAGATTTTCTTGATATCTAGATATTTCTTTCTGCAGGATCTGATATTTTTCATCAGAAGATTTTAATAGAGAATTCAGTCTCTCTATTATTAAATCAGACATTGTCCCCATTGGGGATTCCCCTGCTGAGCTCTTTACAAGCTCTGATACCAGTGATTTGCGGATCTAACCAATGCTCAGGTAGTCAAGAGGTTTTTGTTCCTCTTCAAGTACATATAAAAGATTATCAATATCTTCTTCTAATTTATAGATCCTGGTTTGGAGTCTATAAATAATATCCCAGTAGTTGGGAGTTTCTCTGTTAAGACGTTCTCTATAGTCTTTCAATTTTTTCAACTTTTCTCTTTCTTTTTTCAATTCTTTGCTAGTGCTTTTACAAATAACATTTAATTCAAGTCTGTCAACGATCGAAATTATGAATAGTAAAACTAACTGTTTACCTTCGAGATCGAGGATGAAATTTAGCTGCAATTATAATTTAGACAAATAAATTCAAGATGGGCCCACCACGTTTCATCAAAAAAAAAAAAAAAACAAAGGAAGCAAAGTAATAGTAAAAGCAAGAATTAGAGAGAGAATGGGGTATTAATGGTATAAATAATTGGTGAAAGGAATAGTTGGGAGAAAAAGAGAAAACTTTTGTGTGAATGGGGTTGAAAATAAGTTGGTGGAGTGTATGGGGTTGTATTTGGTATTCTATGGGTAAGTGGTCATTATCCCTTTTTTTTTTTCAAACACTTGAAATTATAAGCCTTTACAAATAAGTCTTGCAAGACTCTAATGCAGAAATCTGAGTACTGAGTTCTAGCTTCCAACGGAAAAAAAGAAAAAAAATTAAATTTTGAGTTTGTGCACAGAAAGAACAGAGTAGCCACTTCGGTTAGTTTTTTCTGGTTTGTTTTCCTCGGATTTTAGTCCCAATTTCCTAATTTCAGATACTTTGCTTCCATTAAAAAAGAAAAAATTATCCTGCTGCAGTATGTTTCTGGTATTCCCTTTAGCTATCTCAAGTCCTCGACAGACTTGCCAACTCGTGTCTCCACAAAATATCAACACAAAAGAAAAAAAGAAAAAAAACATCAAAAACAGACACCTTTTACTTGACAAGAACATCATCGACAACATCAGTGACGAAATTACCATCAGGCTTGACGGGGTCCAGTCCGCCCTCCCCTTTATCTTTTTAAAATGAAAAGTGTAGATTTCACTAACTGGGTCTTCCGGGTATTTTGTAGTGTTGGGTTGTGTTGGTCTGATTCTGACTAGCAGGCTCAAGCCTGCTTTGCTTGTGAAGTTTCCCAACATTTTAGGTCATGTAATCAGTAATCCCGCTTGGGCGAGAAGAAAAGGAGAGCAGGTGGTTCGAAGTAGGCCTCGTCAACGGCCCGGGCCGGGCTTTATTGTAAATCAAAGGATCCAAGCCTGTCCATATAAAGCGGGCCTTGTGGGCTTTTTCGGGCCGGGTCGGGCCAGGCCTTGCGGGCTTTTTCGGGACGGGCCTTGTGGGCTTTATATATAATAAATATTTAAAGACACTAATTTTTTTATAAATCTATATTTATATGGGGCCGTGACCACTTACCCAATTTTAGCCTGAAAATTGCTCACTTACTCCATTAAGAGTTTTTTACTCCCATTTACATAATTTAAGCACAAGTGACATTTTTACCCCCAGTCTAATTAATAAATTACAACCTTCTCTCTCTCACCTCCTATCAGACTCTCTCTCTCTCTCTCCCCCCTGTAACGTCAACTGAGCAAAGTGACCACCACCTCCATCGACTCGAAGACGCCAAGTTCACTGCAGTCTTCGCCGGATCTCTCTCTCTCTCCCTCTCCCCCCCTGTCACGTCAACTGAGCAGGTGACCACCACCTCCGTCGACTCAAAGATGCCGAGTTCACTGCAGTCTTCGCCGGACGAGGATTGGACACCGGTTCGTCAGGAGCTAAGCGTTGGGGATTGGACGGTTTTGGGGACTGGACGGGGGCGTCCATCCATGGAGGCTTTGTCGTTCCTTAGCAGATCCGCAACCGACTCGAACGCCCGATGTGGCTGACCCGAAATTACAGCGATCGGAGCCGGCGCTGGAGCTTCTTCAGCCTCCAAGAGAGATCGACGGCTTATAAAACAACCGACTCGTCGTCCAGACCCGAACGTCGACCGACGTATAGCCTTCAGAAGCCGGAGACGAAGCCACGGTGCTGCCGAAGATGGTGATTGGGTGCCCAGAGCTTTACTGGGTGCCCAAATCAGTTTCTAGTTTTTTTTTTTTTTTTTGCTACCCACTACATTTCCAGGCTGGTCAAATTTTATTTTTCCAGTAGTGATTGCTTTTTTTATTATGATTTGGTTGGCAATAATAAGATTATTGGAAGGCAATAATAAGATTACTGAGGGGCAATAAAATATTTATTGGGGCAATAATAAGATTATTTATTTGGATAAACCTTCGAAAGCTTTCAAAATTCAAAACATCTTCATTTTTCACTAATTATTGATCCCCAATAACAAGTTTATTGGGGAGCAATAATATGATTATTGGGGGGTAATAAAATCAGACGACGGAATCCGGTCACCAGTCCGGCAGTCGGATTCGGGATTCCGGTGACCGGTTGCCGGAGTCCGGTCACCGGAGACCGCGGCCGGCCACTGGTCACCGGTGCACAGCAAGGTGGAGGATGACTTCTCTCTCTAAGTGAGAAAGAAGGAAATGTCAAAAAAGTCCCAAAAATAAAAAAAAAGAATTAATTGGGTATTAGGGAAATAATCTCTTAGAGTGTTTTGGGTAAATGGGGTTAAAAAACTGTTGGTAGAGCAAGTGGGCAATTTTTAAGCTGAAATTGGGTAAATGATCATTTCCCCTATTTATATATCATACATTTCAAAGAGCAACCTCTATCAATTCAAAGAAAATGGGAAAACCGACCATTGGATGTGATTATTACAATAAATTATGCGTGTGGTTAAAAATTTAGTTAATTTCACCATAGTTTCGAACCCGATCGGATTGGTCAACTGTAGTCATTTGTATGTTTTCTTGGTTGACCGATGGCGTGACGACCGCGAAACGTGCTTATTTTTTTTGGGAAATTCGTCCAAACAGTGTCTGAACTTTTCAAGACTATTAATTTTCATACCTATATTTCAAAAAACATCAAAATGGTACCTAACGATTTAAGCCCGACCCAATTTCCGTACCTAGCAACAGTAAAATCGTTAACTTTGTTAACTTTTGAAGGGTATTTTCATCATTTTACTATTCATCCACCTATCTTTCTGCAACTTCACCCTTTGTTCTCTCTTCTGGTTTCACTTATCTGCACCTTTCATGCTGTCGATCATAGTATTCCAACTAGCTGTACACCTTTCTATCATCTCATCAAACAATGTCCTCACCAAAATCATATTCCCTACACGAGTAAGAGAAGAAAACATTGTAGTCCATGCAAAACATCTCTCTCAGGCATTTGATCGAACACCTTCTGGGCTTCACCAATTCGTCCCAGCTTCAAATACAAATAAATCAAAGCAGTCTGAACAAACACATGTCTCTTGAGAAAAACAACCATAGAAACAAGTTAAACAAGAAAACCCAAATCAGATCAACCAAGAAAAGTGAACTGATGATGCCCATTTCACAAAGAGGAGCCCATCGTCGCCGACGGAGATGTTGGCTTTCCGGTTGATTTCCGGCTTCTCTCTAGAGATACTCGAGAGCTTCGTGGGTTTGATGACTCGGAGAAACACTGGGTGCAAGCTAGGGTCAGGGTTCTTGGAGTACTTGTATTTTCTGCCTGGAATTGAAAGGCTTGAGGGAGACGAAGGCGTGCCTATGGATTTGAATGTTGCTTCGGCGTCGAAGGAGGAGTCGTCCGTAGCGACGGTGGCTATTCTGGTGGCGGAGTCGAAGCGGCGGTCGCGGCGGACGTCATCCTCGATTTCTTGCTGGGCGCGGCGGCTTCTCGGCGTTGGCGTTGTTCCACCGCGAGAATCAGACCTCCGTGAGCAGGCTGTTCTGGAGCTGGTTGTGGGCCGGGTTCGGGTTCACCGGTGGCGCGCGCGAAAATGGGGCAATCGAAGAAGCAGCAATCGAGAGAGATAGAGACAACGCTTTGTCCTTGGTTTGATGAAGCAGCAATCGAAGAAGAAGAAGAAGAAGAAAGAAAGAAAGAAAGAAAGAATCAGTTATCAATAGATCTGAGAGTCTGGTTTGGTGATGGTTTCGGTGGAGGAGAAGAAGAGGATGGAGACGAAGAGGATGGAGATGAGGATGGTTTCAGATAAGATGAATAGTAAAATAACGAAAATACCCTTCAAAAGTTAACAGAGTTAACGATTTTACTGTTGCTAGGTACGGAAATTGGGTCGGGCTTAAATCGTCAGGTACCATTTTGATGTTTTTTGAAATATAGGTATGAAAATTAATAGTCTGGAAAAGTTCAGACACTGTTTGGACGAATTTCCCTATTTTTTTACATCACGTTTGTAAATATTTCATCGATGGATGTGCGTGGACATAAGATAAAAATTTCAATTTTAATTACAAATACGTTGGTCTATACCAATTTGCCTCCTAAAGTTGTATAACTTATACATTGCATTTAAATTGTTAAGGTTCATTCTAAAGCAAACATGAAGTGGAAAATGAATTTGGAGAAACCAACCGCTCGATGGAGAGATTGTAATGTTTTATGGTGGTTGTAAAAATTTCAGTCAATTTGGTTCTCGTTTCGAATTCGATCAACTAGGTCAAACTTAGTTACTCTTATAAACCTATATTTATATATCATACACTCTAAAGAGCAACCTCTATCAATTCAAAGAAAATGGAAAAACCAACCGTTGCATATGATTATTACAATAAATTATGAGTGGTAAAAAATTTAGTCAATTTCATCATATTTTCGAATCCGATCGAATTGGTCAACCGTCGTCACTTGTATGTCTTCTTAGTTGACCGATGGCATGACGACTGCGAAACGTGCTTATTTTTTCACATCACGTCTGTAAATATTCAATCGATGGATGTGCGTGAACATAAGATAAAAACTTTAATTTTAATTACAAAGACGTTGGTTTATACCAATTTGCCTCCTAAAGTTGTATTGACTTATACATTGCATTTAAATTGTTGAGGTTCATTCTAAAACAACCATGAAATGGAAAATGAATTCGGAGAAACCAACCGCTCGATGGAGAGATTGTAATGTTTTATGGTGGTTGTAGAAAATCCAGCCAATTTGGTTCTCGTTTCGAATTCGATCAACTAGGTCAAACTTAGTTACTCTTATAAACCTATATTTATATATCATACACTCTAAAGAGTAACCTCTATCAATTCAAAGAAAATGAAAAAACCGACCGTTGGATGAGATTATTATAATAAATTATCAGTGTGGTAAAAAAATTTAGCTAATTTCACCATATTTTCGAATCCGATCGAATCGGTCAACCGTAGTCATGACATGTATAATATATATGCACATATTCTATATAGAAGTATGAGAACGTCCAATTTCACCATAAGCCAAATTACAACAAATTCACACTCACACAAAGAGACATACACACACATATAATGATGATGTGGCACACTGAAGATTTCCAAATATCTGTGCTGGGCCTTCTAGACATAAACTTGTAAAAGATGTTGCAGATTCCCGTCCAAGCAGAACTATCTTCACTTAAATTGCCATAACTCCTTCTAGAAAAGTCAGAATCGCAAACCGTAAAATTCTTCAGAAACTAGACACATGGGGCTTTTCGTGCATATAGGGTACAACTCCTAATTCTATCTGAGCAGTTCCCTGTAATTCAGTGAAGTTCGGTTCTAGACATGAACTTGTAAAAGATGTTGCAGATTCCCATCCAAGCAGAACTGCCTTCACTTAAATTATCATAACTCCTTCTAGAAAAGTCAGAATCGCAAACCGTAAAATTCCTCATAAACTAGACACATGGGGATTTCCGTGCATATAGGGTACAACTCTTAATTTCATCCGAGCAGTTCTCAGTAATTCAGCGAAGTTAGGTGTTCTGCACAACAGTTTCTGTGTTGCAGACTCTCGTTCAAGCTGAACTGTTTTCACTTAAATTGCCATAACTCCTTCTAGAAAAGTCGGAATCGCAAACCGTAAAATTCCTCAGAAACTAGACACATGGGGATTTCTGTGCATATAGGGTACAGCTCCTAATTCCATCCGAGAAGTTCCCAGTAATTCAGCGAAGTTAGGTGTTCTGCACAATAGTTTCTGTGTAATTTATATAATATTTTTTGTTTGCGGGCTTTTACGGACCGGGCCTATGGGCCGGGCCGGGTTTCAAACCCCTAAACCAAGTCCGGCCCTCTACCCACTGGGCCGGGCCTATGGCGGGCTTGTTAACGGGCCGGGCCGGGCTTTTGGCCCTCCGGGCCGGCGGGCCTCCATCGGCCCACTTGATCCGCGGGCTTTTTGATGAGGCCTAGTTCGGTGTTTCTTTGAGAATTGTACCAAACATCATGCTACAATAATATATTTTGATATGGGAGTTCAATTTTGATAAGTATTATTGCTTCCACTTCAAAATTTCTTCATTTATTAATTGGATAAAAATAGGTATTGGGCTATCGGCAGTGCAGAAGAAAATAGCAGGAGCTCCATCGTTTGCCAAAGGCTTAGCTGCTCAAAAGGTTCAATTCGAAACTTTTTTTTTTTTTTTTGAAAGGGATTCAAAAGCTTTTTTTTTTTTTTTTTTTTTTTTTTTTTTGAAGTATTCAAAAGCTTTCTTAGCCATATAGAGATTATTATTCTTGTTATTTTCGTTTCAGTTGCACTGGATTAACCAAAGCTTTTTTTCTTTTGATATTTTTTAATGGGATGCAATCATTAGCGATTGGAAGCCTAATGGAAAGTCCCATCAATTTGACTTTGTGATCCGATTAGATTATCTGAGCCATCATCTATAGTACACCTAAGCTCTAACCAGTTTAAAGGTTCATTACGATGCCACTCGTCTCCTCTACCAGTCTACCGTGTATATACTGGATCTTTCCAATTCATCCTTTTCTGGATCTGTGTTACACTTCTTTTGTCATAAGATACCACATCAACTTTCTCGTCTCTATATCTGTGTTACACTTCTTTTGCAATATGGCACCATTCTCGGTTTGGTAACGAGCATGGACCTCTAATAACATTATATCCCGGGAGATTCCTAAGGAACTGACCAATCTCATTGGCTTGCGAAATTTGAATTTATCAGAAAATCTCTGACGGGTAGAATCCCTTCTAAGATCGGTAATATGTGACGACTAGAATCTCTAGATTTGTCGATGAACCAACTTTCTGGTGAAATTCCTGCAAGCACCACGAGAATGACATTTCTGAGTCACTTGAACTTGTCCTACAACAATCTGACGGGACGGATTCCAGAAAGCACTCAGCTTCAGAGCCTTGATCAGTCCTGCTTTGTTGGCAATGAACTCTGCGGACCTCCACTCTTCAAGAATTGTAGTGCAAGCAAGGTGATACCACCAGCAGTTGTGCAACATAGAGGATATGATTTACTTGAAGACAAGTGGTTCTACCTGAGCTTGGGATTGGGATTCATGATTGGTTTCTGGAGTATACTTGGTTCCTTGCTGGTAAACATGCCATGGAGCTTTGCTTTTTCACGATTCCTCAATAGCATTGTGCTTAAACTTTATGCTGTAATTGTTGAATATGTTTAGTTAGCTTGTTACTTCTGTGGACTATGTTTCTGCTTGTTAAAGTGTGTTTCTTACTTTCTTTGGACTATGTCTGTAATGTTCTCTTGCTCCTCACAATAAAAGTTCGTCGTTCTATGATTTTGTTGCAGCTGTTATTCTGTTTTTATTGTACCTTTTTTTTCAAACACTTGAAATTATAAGCCTTAGCTTTACAAAAAAGTCGTGCAAGACTCTGATGCAGAAATTTGAGTTTGTTCCAACCAGAAAAAAAAAAAAAAAAAAGAATTGAGGTTGTCTTTCTATAGAAAAACAGAGTAGCTGATTTTCAAGTCCTCCTATAAGTCCTATTCATCGTTGACTGATAAAGAAGAGTTAGACATACTGCTAAACTAAATTTGTCTTTCTACTTTCTTTTTACAATTCAAGGTTGAGTAGCAATTGTTCTTTGCTTGCGTTCAATTTAAATTAATTGGGTAAAGATGTTGTTAACTTTGTTACTGCAGAAGAAAAGAGGATGAGTTTGTTGAAGTTCATCCACAAACAGCTACCATCTGATATAATTGAGCCTTCTAGATGGTAGCTGCTTCTGGATTAAGTTCATGAAACTTCCTCCTCTTTGCTTCTGCTGTGCCAAAAACCATATAAAATCATTAAAATAGTCGGCTAGCTGGGTAAACGACTCTGAACATTCAAGTCGGGCTGCTAGCTAGTTGCAGATAATTAAAATCAAAGAGAGTTATTAAAAAGCTCTGATCTTCCCAACAAGTACGTTTGCCTTTCGTATCAAGTTACCAATACCTGTCAAACAGTCAAAGACTGCAACATTTGAATAATCCAGCTTTGTTGACCTGCAACATATATATCAATCTAAAACTAATTAGATAGCATGGTACGTAATGCTAAAGGGTCCATCTTTTTAGACCAAATTAATGAACAACTGTGTGACAAATTGACCCGATACATAAGAACTTCAAACACAGAACACAAAAGAGAGGATTATTTCTTATATATATATATATATATATATATATATATATATATATATATATATATATATATATATATATATATATATATGTTGTAAAACAGAAAAGTTTTTGAGAGAGAGAGAGAGAGATTGGACACAGAGAATAGAATGTGTCTATTCATCTCACCATGAGGGGGTTTATATAGGAGTACATGATGTATACAAATAGGCAACGTTTAATAGCAATGTCAATTACTCCTATTCACAATCCTATCAATCACTAATCTATAGTGAAAGGCATATATGACTCTCCATCTATTTACATGATATTAGCCATAATTATTTACAACACTCCCCCTTGGATATTTCATGTCAATAGTGTTGCCTAGGCTGAGCGCTTCTAAGTTGCCTCGTCAAAAACATTGCCAAGTAATAAAAACCCTGTGGGAGAAAAACAACCTTGGTCGAAGGAGAAAAAGAGCACAACGCGCGTGAATGTGGAGTAGTCGTATCACAACAGAGATAGGTGAAGTCTTCTTATCAGCATCATAAGTAGATAGTATGTCTACGAGAGGTATGCATTAGAGTTGCTACACCAAAACCTTGCCCGGTAAACCCAGTGGGAGAAACCCGTGGTCGAAGGGAAAAGATGAGCAAATGCATGTATATGTCGAATCAAAGCATCTTCAGGATGTAGTATAAGTGGGGTGACCATGCTAAAGATGTGCCTCGTCAAAACCTTGCCAGGTAACAAAACCCAGTGGGACAAAAATAACCCTGGACGAAGGACGAAAAGAGTACACGATGGTCAAGTGGGTATGCTTCAGGATACTCCCCCTGATTTCGACTCCCCCTGAAAATTACATGTTAGGTAATTCAGATAGTTTACGTAGACCAATACCTTGAACATGCTTCTGGAATGTAGACTTTGGTAGTGACTTGGTAAAGAGGTCTGCACGATTGTCTTCAAATCAAATATGCTTAACTTCAATCTTTTGATGCTCCTGTCGTTGCTAATTGAAGGAGAACTTCGGTACAATATGTTTGGTGTTGTCTCCTTTGATGAAACTCATCTTTATCTGCTCTATGTAAGCAGCATTATCCTCGTAGATAATGGTTGGTTCATCAGTGGTGGAATGCAGTCCACATGTGCTTCGAACATGCTTTGTAACGGCTTTTAGCCATGTACATTCACATACTGCTTCGTGAAGAGCTAGTATCTCAGCATGATTCGAAGAGGTAGCAACAAGTGTCTATTTCGTAGACCTCCAAGAAATTGCAGTATTCCCAATGGTAAAGACATAACCAGTTTGGGAACATGCCTTGTGCGGGTCTGATAGATAGTCTATATCAGCATATCCAACAAGGCAAGCATCATTCTGAGGATCAAGGGGATTTGATCCATTCCTTGATGCTACCTTAGAGGTACGGCAGATATGGGCTTATTCTGAGGATAGAATAAGCCCATATCTGCCGTACCTCTAAGGTAGCGAAAAATGTCTTTTATGCCATTCCAGTGGCGGCGTGTTGGGTAGCCCATATCTGCCCAATAGGCGCAGAGCTATATCTAGCTAACAAGTTCACATCGAATGAGATGTCCTATCTAGGGCATTGAGCCAAGTATAATAATGCGCCTATTGCACTTAGATATGAGACTTCTGGCACCAATATCTCTTCGTTATCATCTGCAGGACGATACGGTTCTTTCTAGACTTCGGACGACTATGGGTATGCGCTTTTATCCTCATTAAATCGTCTTAACATCTTCTAGATGTAATTTGGTTGATGGACCAAAATTTCATCTGCACTATCCTCAGACTTCAGGTCGAGACAATAATTTGTTTCCCAAGGCCTTTCATCTCAAATTCAGACTTCAGGTGTTTTGCGGTTTCCTTGATTTCTTCAGGAGTATCAGTCAAACTCGGAACTTGTTTCCTTAATAAACACGCATGGGCATAGTTTATTATTCACATATCCCATCCCGATCAAATATTCACTTAGACGGTTATACCACCTCCGTCTAGATTGTTTCAATAAAGTGAACGCCTCAAAACTAATGGAGAGCGTGTTCCGTGGTCTAGAACTATTTGCATCGGGTATATTAAGTCCTTCAGGAACTTTTATGTATATCTCTGTACCGTGATCCCCATAGAGATAAGTTGTGACCATATTCATACGCTGCATATTCAGTTTTTCGGAAACTACCAAACTGATAAGGTAGCGGAACGTTATGACGTCCATTACGGGAGAATACGCCTAATCAATCACAGGGAGTTGAGAAAATTCTTGCGCCACTAGACAAGCCTTGTGTATCACAATCTCGTTTTTCTCATTACGCTTCCTTACAAATACCCATTTAAATCCTACAGGTTTAACATGGGGAGGTGTGGGAACGACAGGCCCAAACACCTTTCTCTTTGTCAAGGAATCTAATTCGACCTAGATTGCTTCTTTCCATTTTGGCCAGTCGTCTCTACGTTGACATTCATCAACGGAGCGAGGTTCGATGTCATCGCTATTTATAATTTCGGTAGATACTGCGAATACAAATATATCATCGATGATAATCTCATTCTGATTCCAGATCTCACTTAAGCATGCATAATTTACCGAGATTTCTCTATTCTCGGGAGTGGGTTCAGACGTTGGAGCGTCCCCCAACGTCGTCTCTTATAGGACGGACCCATAATCCGGAATTGTCTCGTGAGATGGATCAGTTGAGATCGCGATGTCTAGTGGATTCGTTGGTGCCAGTTTTACCCTCTTCCGGGGATAAGAATCATTCAAACCTAGTGGTCTACCTCGCTTCTGGGCAGGGACATGTGACTGGTTAGCCGCCATGGCCGTACCTCGTCCATCTGGGGCGACGCGTCCTACAGGGACATCTATCCTTGCAGGCACATTTGCAGCAGGTATATGTGATCTCGTCACTTTAGCTAGATCAGAGAAAGTGTCTCTATAGATCTAGAATTGTCCGCACTTCAGTATTTTCATGCGGTTTGGGGATCAAGATGAGACATTGTGGGGACATTCCATGTTAATTCACGCCGTTCATCAGGAACGGTGACATTCTTATCTCCCCCTAACGGCGGGAAGACTGTCTCATCAAAGTGACAATCCGCAAATCTAGCGGTAAAGAGATTGCCTGTCAAGGGCTCTAAAGAGCACATAATGGATGGGATTCATAATCGAGATACACGCCCATCCTTTTTTTAGGACCCAATTTTGTACGTTGTGACGGCACAATTGGCACGCGGACTGCATACCCAAATGCGCGTAAGTGCGAAACATCAGGTCAGTACCCAGTCACCAACTGTAACGCGGAGTAAGGTTGGGTAACAGTGGGCCTCAACGGGACCAACATAGCTGCATGCAAGATTGCATAGCCCCACGCAAAAACTAGAAGCTTGGTGCGCATTACCAAGATTCTATTTGCGAGACCATCTTGGGTGTGAACATAGGGAACTATATGTTCAGCATCAATCCCAAGGGATATGCAATAATCATCGAAAGACTTCGATGTAAACTCTCCGGTATTATCAAGTTTTATAGACTTTATGGGATAATCCGAGTGGTGAACCCTCAATTTTATGATCTGGGTGAGAGTTTAGCAAAAGCAGCGTTTTCTTGTGGACAATAGTGTAACATGTGATCACTTTGTCGATACATCAACCAAAACCATTAATATTTAACTGGTCCACATGGTGGTTGGATATATATGTCCACAAATTTCCCTTGCATTCTGTGCAGAAAAATGGTGGTGTATGTACTAGTCTTTGCATATGATGGTCTAGTATGGCATAGCGTGTCATTATATACAAGACCCTTATTCAGAAGGGGATGCACCTGCGATGAATTGAGGATATGGTGCATCATACTTTGACCTGGGTGTCCCAAACGGTCATGCCATAGCAAGTAGTTGCTTGAATTAGTTAGCTTCTAGCTAACAGATTTCAATTTCTCCAATGTACGCTTCTGGCCACACACTTTGGAGGTTATGCAAAGATATTACACTCATTTTTGTCAGTGGTTTCAGCGTGATAACCGTTGGTTCGAATATCCTTAATACTCAATAACGTTCTTCTGGAACGTGGAGATTATAAGGCCTCATTAATGGTAGGTTCAGTACCATTGGACAACATATAGTGGGTTTTGCCATAACCCTCTATCAGGTTGGATTGGCCTGATACGGTTGTCATAGAGATATGAATAGACAATAAGTTTGAAAAATATCTCCGATCTGGGAGTATGGTGTGCGTAATAGCACTTTTAACCAGACAACAAACTTCCCCACATAATATGCCTATTCATTTATTTAATTCAATGGATCACATGTATGAATAAGTTTATTGAATTAAATATATTCGAACATAACCACATTTCTATAATCCAAAATAATTGAAAACATAAATCACAAAAATCCGAAGATGTTTCATTCATTAAGATGAAATAGATATGGCACAAGGGGCCAATTATACCCATGTCTTCGAGTTCTAATCCTCGGTATGTTCAGTACCTGCCTGAAAATCCGTGATCTCTAGTGTGGAATCGATAGAAAATGACCCTTTAATAAAGTTGGTATTTCGAGTTCCGCAACCAGCGTAATACTCATCTACTGCTTAGGCTATCGCACAACAGGCGCGGGACCAGCAGTCAATTCCTCCACATTGATAACAAAGATCATGCTGATTCTGGTGGCAGCGGGCCGGACCAGTGTTCCTTTCAACTCGGGCTTGCTGAGTTATGGCATCATAGTTTCTACCACGTGGGCCTTGGCCATATGGAGCCTGATTACATGGCCTCTTGGGCTTTGGCCAAGTGGCAGACGGTCATATGGGCTAATTTCGTTCTGCCAATCATGTCTTGCTTCAAGCAAGAAAATGGTCATTTGATGGTGAAAGTGCTCTTCTAGAGCGACCCAAAGAGTCTGTGTATCATCTTCATAGGATACTCAACTTGGAGTGTTTTCTCCATATGTTTCCTTTGAAAATTATGGCACTCATATTAAAAGCCTCAATGACGACATTGTTAGCATTGATTGTTGATCTCATCTTCTTTGCAATCAGATGAATTTTCACATCTTGAGTTCACTTTAGATAGTTTCTTCTGGAGACCTCCAAAGCAACAAAGTCAAACATGTTGAGATTTGACATTTCTTACAGGAAAAGAACAAATAATATTAGTGCTTTGGGTAATATCATCCATAAGCAAGTAATGAGAACTTCAGGTTCTATAACATGGTATGAAAAATCGGATTAGACATGTAAAATCTACTGGTTTTATCGTGTGTGGTGAATTTATGAAGGAAACTTCAAGTTTCTTAAACGGCATTATCGAAACTACAAGTTCGATATATGTATGAACTACTGGTTCATTTAGAACTTCTAGTTCATTAGGTACCTGCATTTTCTACACATATATTCTAGTGCGAAAATTTAGACAAGTAACACAATAATATTGAATTGAGCAAATTGAAATAATCTCACAAATTGGATAAATAAAAATCACAAATCAATTGAGATATTAATTGCATGCTAGTAAAATAACATATTAATTATCACACAATTATGTGAATAAATGCTTCTGGCAATTAATTACACATATTAAATATGGTGAATCTATTTACAATATCAAATCATTTTTCCTTTTATTTGATTCTGCTGGACCAAAGGAGTGGGCTTGATAGTGAAGCCTATCGGGCTTAGTCTGCGGGCTTGTGACCCGGCCTTTCATGCGTAATTCAAATGGTGTGTGAGGCCTGCTGGGCTGCTAGGTCCCGCAGAGGGAGAGTGGGCCTGCTAGGCTCAAGCTGGTCTGCCAAGGAATGAAAAGTTATTACTCAACCGTACCCTTTTTGGTAACTCCAATTAAATACGACCAGGTAAGAGTATGAGGTTTGGGTGGAGCGAGGCTCTCTTAAGTACACAGCCTCATTGTATCTTGCCTAAACATTGCATCGAATTGGGTGCGCCTACTTGGAAAGATTCATAACCTTTCAATGTTATCGAAACTACGGGTTCGATACGTGTGAACTTCTGGTTCAATATTTATGTATGAACTTCTGGTTCAATATTTATGTATGAACTTCTGGTTCAATATTTATGTGTGAACTTCTGGTTCATTAAGTACTTGCATTCTATTCATATATATTCTAGTGCAAGGAATTTTTTTAAGCCACTAAAATATTCATATAATTAATATGAGCAAATAGATAAGCAAGTAACACCACAAAATCATTATAGTAATAAATGCAATATACGTTATTAAAATGAATAATGAAATAAGAAAGAATAAATTATGAAGTGATTGTGGTAATGAGCATAAATTACTATAGTAATTGCTTTGGATAAAAAATCAATCAAAAACAAAACACGGATTGATCAATCACCAATTAATTGGCCTCAAATCTGCTTCTGGCAGAATTAATACTAAATAGTGTTAATACATACTAACTTGCCATAGTGGTACAGCGGACAACATGTTGAGTTGGTACTTATTTTAGCTGGGTTCGAATCCCAGCAATTGCACAATCTGTTTTTTTTGGGAGTGGATCCTCTCCTGAGCTCATTCCCATCCTGAGCTTCCTGACCTTTTAACTAGATAATGACACGTGGATATAATGAATCCAACGGTCTACGATAAACTTTAACTTGACTTTTTTCATTTTTCTTCTCTCTCTGTTCTCTTCCTTCACGCATCCCTCTCTCCCCTCTATTCTTCTTTGCTGGTCTGTTCTACAGCTGAGAGTCTGAGACTAAAACGAATAGAATAGTAGCTTGAAAAATTGGGTCTATGCAGATTTATGTTGGGAACTGATGATTTATTCTCTCTCACTCAGCCTAGCTTACTCGCAGCTGATTGCTTTTTCTAAATTCAAATGCTTATCTATTGTAGCAGATCATCTCCTCCTTTCCTCTCCTTCTCTCTATAATGAAATCACCTGCCACTGCGCCAGAAAATAGACTACTGATGTTGAAGAAATATAAATCTAGTTGTTTAATTCCAATGGATCTGGGTAAATCAAATTTTGGGTCGCCTAATTTATTGAATCATGGTGGCTATAATTTTGGAATTATCTCGTTCCTCTCTTTGTTGGCTTTGCAGAAAATCACAACCTTTTCTAATTGGATTTTGCAAATATAAGAACAAATTGATTTTTGTTTAACGAATATGTTCCCTTGATGGTTTACCCATATACCCAGATATTGTTCTTCAATAGAACAGAAGAGCCAGCCCATCAATGGAACACCCACCCCAAAAAAATCGAACCCATCAATTGAATCCCAACAAATTCCATCCCAAATTCGTCTCTGACTTACTTGTTGTAGGTAATACTTCGATCCCCAATTCCGTCCCATGCATCAATTGAATCCCAATCAAACCCAGAGGGTAGTTCTCTGCTCCGAGTTTACTCGCTCTCTGTTTCTCTGTATGCAAGAATAGCCGCGATGATGCAGTTTTTATTTGGCAGCGAAGAGATTCTGAACCAAGAGCTCCAATGGCTCCCAGACTCTCCAGTACTCTGAGCGAAGGAGCCGTTCCCCTTCTCTTTCTCTGCTTTTGGTTGAAATTTTAGATGTCAATAATCACTACGTGGCACTATTGTAGACCATTAGATGTTGTTTTTACACGTGTCATTACAGGATTAAAAGCTTAGGAAGCTCAGGCAAGTTAATTGCTCAGGAGAGGATCCTTTCCCGTTTTTTTTTCTTTCTTGTTGAATTGATGTTACTGATATTGATTTGGTACTACTGGACCAAGTACTACAGATATATAGTTGCAGTCCATAAATTTTTCTCTTTTCTTTTCCAATCAAACAATCCCAAACACATGAACAAATATATACAAATACGTATACCAAGTAACTAAATCATGTAGGATTTGCTAGGGTTCATGCATTATGGTGATTTTTCATATTCAATCAATATTAGGCTCAATAAGCAAGAAGCATGAATATAAAATTAGGTTTTGGAAAACATTACTTGATGAAGGACGGATGAATCATCAGCTTATGTGTGCAGAACTGAGAAGGTTGTCTTCTCAGCCAATCCAAGAGCTATTCGCCTCTTCTGGACAGCTCCCACTTCGAATGATGTACAGGTCTCAAAACGACTCCAATAGGGCTGAAATTTGGAGGGCAGATAGAAGAGGCAGAGACGAACAACTTTGATGAAGGAAAGATTTTGATCTGAGGTCCCGATCAAGAGGTTTCGGGGCGTGCAAACAGGCTGATCTGCATAGGAACTAGCGTGCTGCTGTGCTGCAGGGGCAGCAGGCGTGCAACGATGCTGCAGGGGCAGTGGGGGCTGTAGGGAGGCTGAGGCAGGGGCAGCAGGGACTGCAGGGAGGCTGCGGCAGGGGGGGGGTTTTTTCCTGGCTAGAGCTTGGGTTAGAGTATCGTGTTGATAACGTGTTGTAAAACAGAAAAGTTTTTGAGAGAGAGAGAGAGAGATTGGACACAGAGAATAGAATGTGTCTATTCATCTCACCATGAGGGGGTTTATATAGGAGTACATGATGTATACAAATAGGCAACGTTTAATAGCAACGTCAATTACTCCTATTCACAATCCTATCAATCACTAATCTATAGTGAAAGGCATATATGACTCTCCATCTATTTACATGATATTAGCCATAATTATTTACAACAATATATATATATATATATAGAACTTTTCTCATGTAAGGATATCCTTACCTAAGCTTATGGAACGGATTTCCAGTTTTTGGCCACTTTTCGATCACATATTTGCTATCACTTCTCTTGTTTCTCACACATTCAAGCCTTAGCTTGTTCTTACTTTGTTCTTGAGATTTTGTGGATTTGTATAGTGATTTGGGTTCTAGAAACCGAAATCCCTATACTTTGAAGCATTTCTCTTCTCATATAGCATCTAGGAGGCAAGGGAGACATCTTGTGCTTTTGGTTTGGCTCCAAAAAGAGCCAAACTCATGGGTATATCACTTGTTCTCCACTCTTTGCTCTCTTTTATTTGTTATTTATGAAGTTTATGGCTTGTAATTGTGTAAATATGAGTTGTGAGTAGTTGAATTTGGGGTTAGGGCTTAGCCCTAGCCAAACTTGTGCACAAAACAATGTAATCTCTTTATGTTCTTTGATGTTTATGCATGTTTTGAATCTTTAGGCCACTATACTTTCATGTATCCTAAGTGTGTTTATAGATTTATCACCTAGAAGCATGCTTTAGGAAATTAATGAATCGGAAACATGAACTTGATAAACTCTTGATTCCGTGAGCATGTGTAGCTAAATAGGTGGCGGCTTAGCTTATTCCTACGGGAAGAACTAAGTTGATTGAATTTCTTACCTTGAAATTAAAGCATGATGTTGTGAGTTTAGGTTTCGGAAGAATTTAGGCTTACGGCACCATAGGCCATTTAGGATCCGGAACATTTGAATGGTATAAAGATTGTGTAATTTAGCTTTGCTTCAAAAGAGATTGTTAAATTTCATGACTAGTTGGTTTCTTGGTAGCTTCACCAAAGCACTAAGGGGAAATTTATCAAAGCATGTTGTTACATTAATTTGGGGTTATATTATGTGCGTGAGTAAGGTTAGGTGTGATGCCTAAGTCTCTATTTCTCTCTTACATCAAAGTCTCTATCTTTATTTGCTTACTTTATTTTTGTGCAACTTAATTTACTTCTTAATAATTAAAATCAACAAAGCCGATTCACCACTTTATCATTGTAAATATCATTATTGATAGTTTTGGCTTCCAAAGGGCCGAGATTATTAATTTGTAAAAAGATAGACTCGCATGTGTTTTCTAGGTTTATTTTCGCGGTAATCTAGCTTAGGGTAGAGTTACTCAATCCCTTGGGTACGATACTATTATACTTTTCCCCTTTACTAAAACTTGACTTCCTAATCTTGGGAGTAGGTAACATCACACAAATTGCACATATTTTCACACTCGTGATACCCCCAACAAGTTTAACCGTTCAGTTTTTAGGTCTTAATGTATATATCACTTCTGCAAAATTTCAGCCAAATTGATGATCGTTAAGGTATCCAAAACTACAATTTACACGAACGAACCGAATCTGTCGAATCGGAACCGTTCTTGTATATTGTTGTAAATTGCAGTTTTGAATGCCTTAACGATCATCAATTTGGCTGAAATTTTGAAATTTGGCCTCTAAAATTTCTACAACTATAATAGTGTCTTCTACTTTTTCTCTGCTATTTCTTCCCCTCGAGTCTTGACAAACCTGTAACTACACAATGTCTGCCCCACTGTCAGTGTCACTGACAAGTATCGAACTAGAATGGATCTTAGCAAAAGTCTTGGTCTTTTTTTTTTTTTGGTAAAGAGTACTGTAAATGTGGCAGTCACTAAAGAGAAAATTAGAAAAAAAACCCAAAAAATGAAGCTCCTATTATGAAAAACTCATTCCTATATTTTCTTTTAGGGGCCGTGACCACTTACCCCGGTGCCAGTCATCGGAGTCCCCCGCCGGTCATTGGAGTCCGGCAAGGTCTCCAATGACTTCTCTCTCTAAGTGACAAAGAAGGAGAGGGAAAAACTGTCTTAAAAATAAATAAAAAGTAATAAATGTTGTAGAGAAACTGAAATTGAGAGGAATTTACTGTGTCTTCTCATTGATAATAGGGGCCTCTTTATATAGAGGATTACAATGCATAGAATCTCAATCATACAAGGAAAGTAATTCTACATTGATTAGGATTCTAGATCCTTCTAATTAAATCCTATTACCACTAGGTCAAGTAACCTAGAGTTTGGGCCAAACACAAATAGAGATATCTTTAAACACTCCCCCTTGTGTTGTCCAAACGCGGTGCTTCTCTCGTTGCCTCGTTAAAAACCTTGCCGAGTAACAAAAACCCAGTGGGACAAAAATAACCTCGGTCGAAGGGGAAAAAGAGCACAACACACCCTTCACGTTTCGAGGTGAACATGTAGACATCTCCCCCTGATGTCTGCGCCTCCCCCTGATGACTACGATCATGGGAGTTCAGATAATTTCCGCAAGCCAATTCTTGCCACATGTTTCTCGAACGTGGATTTGGGCAATGACTTAGTAAACAAGTCTGCCTCATTGTCCTCAGATCGAACCTGGTTCACTTTGATCTTGAGGAGTTTCTGTTGTTGCTGATTGTAGAAGAATTTGGGCGATATATGCTTGGTGTTGTCGCCTTTGATGTAGCCTTGCTTCATTTGTTCAATGCAAGCAGCATTATCCTCATAAATGCTCGTTGGCTCATTTGTGGTAGACTTCAAACCACAATTGCTTCGAATATGCGTAACTATGGATCGAAGCCATATACATTCACGAACTGCTTCGTGAAGAGCAATAACCTCTGCATGATTCGAAGAAGTAGCGACTAAGGTCTGTTTTGTAGACCTCCAAGATATCGCGGTCTTTCCCATGGTGAAAACATAACCAGTTTGGGAGCGACCTTTGTGTGGGTCAGAGAGGTACCCAGCATCAGCAAAACCTTCCAAAACACTTATATCGTTTTGGGATGGGGATAGGGGACGCAGTCCACCATGTGTGGCGTCCCTGGCACTTGATGGGTCCGAATCCATCTTCTCTCTATAGGGATAGAACAAGCCCATATCGATCGTACCACTCAGGTATCGAAAGATATCTTTAACACCAGTCCAATGGCGTCGTGTAGGCGCAGAGCTATATCTAGCTAGCAAGTTCACAGCGAATGAGATATCTGGTCTTGTGCATTGAGCTAAGTACAATAATGCGCCTATTGCACTTAGGTAGGGCACCTCTGCCTCTAGCACTTCTTCATCGTCATCTTTTGGGCGAAATTGATCCTTCTTTGGATCAAGACTACGCACGACCATTGGGGTGCTTGAAGGCTTAATCTTATCAGTGTTGAAACGCCTAAGCATCTTTTGGGTATAAGCTAATTGATGAATCAGGATACCATCTCTACGGTGCTCAAGTTCTAAACCGAGGCAAAACCGTGTTTTCCCAAGATCTTTCATCTCAAACTCGGATTTCAAGTGTTCAGCGGTTTCCCTTAACTCTTTAAGGGTGCCAATTATGTTCATGTCATCAACATAAACCGCTACTATTGCAAATCCGGAACTTATCCTTTTTATGAACACACATGGGCATAGTTCATTGTTGACATATCCCTTTCCAATCAAGTAGTCACGTAGACGGTTATACCACATCCATCGGGATTGTTTCAATCCATATAGTGAGCGTTTCAATCTAATCGCAAACGCGCTCCGTGGTTTAGAGCCACTTGATTTGGGTAACTGAATTCCGTCTGGAATCTTCATGTATATCTCCGTATCTAGATCCCCATATAGATACGCAGTAACCACATCCATAAGCTGCATGTTCAGTTTTTCGGAAACTACCAAACTGACAAGGTAGCGGAACGTTATGACGTCCATTACGGGAGAATAGGTCTCCTCGTAGTCGATTCCAGGGAGTTGTGAGAAACCTTGCGCCACAAGGCGAGCTTTGTACCTTACAATCTCGTTTTTCTCATTACGCTTTCTAACGAATACCCATTTGTGACCAACTGGTTTGGTGTTGGGCGGTATTGGCACAACCGGTCCGAATACCTTTCTTTTCGCTAGAGAATCAAGTTTTGCCTGGATCGCATCTTTCCACTTTGGCCAATCAGCTCTACGTTGGCATTCATCAACGGAGCGTGGTTCGATGTCATCGGTCTCAATAATCTCACGGGCCACTGAATACGCGAATACATCATCAATGATGATGGAGTTTCTTTCCCACGTCCCATGTACACTAGAGTAATTAACAGAGATCTCTATGTTCTCAGGGATAGGTTCTGACATTGAGGCGTCCCCCAATGATGTCTCTTGGACATAACCATAATCCGGAACATTTTCATGGGACGGATTTTGAGTATCGATGATCAAAGGATTTGTTTGTGCCTCATTCGCTCTCTTTCTAGGGCGAGTATCCTTCGAACCAATCGGTCTACCGCGCTTTCTTGCGGGACCTGCGACCATAGATGCCACATCATTGCCCTGTTGGGCAATGGCACCATCTCCTGGTGTCACAGGAGAGGCGTGGTGTCCAGTATTTGGGACATCGATCCTTGCAGGCACGTTTGCAGCAGGTATGTGTGATCTCGTCACTTTGGCAACATCAGAAAACGCATCAGGCAGAGTGTCTGCTACGTTCTGGAGCTCGATTATTCTTCGCACTTCAAGTTCGGACTGTGCGGTACGGGGATCGAGATGAGACATAGTGGGTACAGACCACGACAATTCATGTCGTTCCTGTTGAACAGATGTGTTCTTATCTCCCCCTAACGATGGGAAGACTGTCTCATCAAAGTGACAATCCGCAAATCTAGCGGTAAAGAGATCGCCTGTCAAGGGTTCAAGGTAGCGGACGATCGTTGGAGATTCATATCCAACATAAATGCCCATTCGTCGTTGTGGACCCATCTTAGTACGCTGTGGCGGCGTAATAGGCACATAAATGGCACACCCAAAAATGCGTAAGTGCGAGATATCGGGCTCATACCCAGTCACTAGCTGTAACGCAGAGTAAGATTGGGTGGCAGTGGGTCGTACACGAATTAGCGTCGCTGCATGCAATATTGCATATCCCCAAGCAGAAACAGGGAGGTTGGTGCGCATAACCAATGTCTGTGCTATCATCTGTAGTCGTTTGATAGCGGCTTCTGCGAGACCATTTTGGGTATGAACATGGGGAACTGGATGCTCTACATCAATCCTCAGTGACATGCAATAGTCATCGAATGTTTTCGATGTAAACTCCCCAGCATTATCAAGTCGAATTGACTTAATAGGATGGTCAGGGTAGTGAGCCCGTAGACGGATAATCTGGGCGAGGAGTTTAGCATAAGCAGCATTTCGAGTGGACAGTAGCGCGACATGTGACCAGCGTGTCGTCGCATCAACCAAAACCATAAAGTATTTAAAAGGTCCGCATGGTGGTTGAATGAGTCCACAGATATCCCCTTGGATTCTCTGTAAGAACGGAATGAGTATTTTGGGATCCTTTGCGTAGGACGGTCTCGGTCCTAATTTCCCGAAGGAACAGGCTTTGCAGAAAGAGCGAGGGGCCTTAGAAGCAACCAATGAAGATTTTGGTTGGGTCTGAGCGTCTGTAGCGCTATTAGAAGCAAAGTGTGTGACTACATCTCCCATTATGGCGTTAGAGCCATGGAAATTGGTGTGTGTGGCGTCATGGCCACTAGGAGGAACAACCATGGCGTCATGCTCATGGTTGGCGCCATTAATGGCGTCATCACATGGGACTTGGGCGGTCCTATGGCGCCCCAAGACGGCTGCAGCTCCAGATGCTGCAATTGTTGCGGTCTTGCTAAGTCCTGGAATCAATTTTCGATTCTTGCTTCTTCTCACTCTGAAGAATGGATGTCCGTGTGAAGTCTTTAGTATACGGAGCATCATATCACGACCAGGATGTCCTAGTCGGTCATGCCAAAGCCAATATGTGTCTGAATCCAAGAGATCTTCTCTTATGACATTGTGGGATTCAATTGGTCGAATTGTAGTGACATAAAGTCCACTAGATTGACACATAAGCTGCTCTAAGATGCGCTTTCTTCCGCAATCATTAGAGGTAATGCAAAGGAATTCTATCCCGTTCTCACTATGCGTTTCCGCATGGAATCCGTTGGCTCTAATATCTTTAAAGCTCAATAAGGTTCGATTTGCCTTAGGAGCGTAGAGAGCTTCAGTGACTTTAATCAAGGTGCCATTAGGCAAAAGGAATTGGGCCATTCCATGTCCTTGAACTAAACCTGATGGCCCAGCCATCGTAGTCACAGATGAATATGTAGGCAACATCTCCAAGAATAATTGCCTATGTCGTAGAATGGTGTGCGTAGTCGCACTATCCGCAAGACATTGAAGTTCATCCATTCCTAAAAGAAAAGCTCGTAATTAAAAAAGGAGTCATAAAGAAAAGAACTCAACTTTTATTAATAAGCCAAACGGAATTACATCATCGTTTCTTTAACCAAAGAAAATCTAATCCAATAAACTAGTTAATGCAAAACAATGGTAGTCGTCTAACTCCTTTCGGTAATTCCAATGTAAATGTGACCAGGTGAGTAGAGAGATGTCGGTGGAGCGAGGCTCACTTAAGTACCACTTATCTCAAAACCTTCCTAGACATCACACTCACATTGAGTACGCCTACTTTGAAGAAAGATTAATAGCATTGGCATCTACTATAAAAATAATATGGCAATTGCCTACATCTCTTGGAAATAAAAAGACTTAATCAAAATCGCCAGTTTCTGGGTCTTGATCCTTGTAGTCTTCCACCCTTAGATCGAGATCTCCATCTTGATCTTCTTGTTCCATGTAATTTGCCTCCCTTGCTTCACGATACATCTTGTATGCGTTTGCAACGTTCTGGGATGCAGTACACTTCTTTGCCCAATGTCCACTTGATCCACATCTGAGACAAGCATCATTATGGTCAGGTTCCCTTGATCGAGGCGCTCTGGGAGCGTTTTGTTGACGGTTATTGCCTTTGGTGGCGTTACCACCATAACCGGAGGCTTGGCCTCTCTCTCTCTTCACACGTTTACCTCCACGGTTCCGTGCACGCCTATCTTGGCGATTTCCTTCCTCTTTAGGGCGAGAATATGGACCAGAACGTCCAGAATTATCCCTACTCTTAGGGTTTCGCTCCTTGCGTCCTCCCTTGGAGGCGCGACTATAATTAGACTCCGGAATTGACTTGGTTCCTACGGGTCTGGAGTTATAGTTCTTCACAAGTATGTTGTCGTGCTTTTCAGCTACGTTCAAGGCACCAATTAGCTCATGAAATCTTGTGATGCGTCTGGCATTGACATCAATCCGATAGTTTTTGGCTATCATCAATGCAGAGACGGGGAAGGTGGAGAGAGTTTTCTCGATCAACATCGTATCAGTGATGTTCTGTCCACAGAATTCCATCATAGACTTGATACGAAGTGCTTCTGAATTGTAGTCAAGTATAGACTTGAAATCACAGAAGCGGAGGCTAGACCATCTCACTTCTAAGTCTGGAAGCAGGGAATCACGGACGTTGCCAAAACGGTGCTCGAGTTCTACCCATAGTCTTTTTGGGTCTTCCTCATTGAGGTACTCATTTTGGAGCGCGTCATTCATGTGCCTTGTCATGAGAATGATGGCTTTGGCTTCATTCGCCTCTCTCGTATCTCTATTTGCTTCAAAAGCAGCAGCTTGTTGAGGAGTACGCACGTCCTGACTTGGCTCTTGGATCGTACTCAGGATCCCATCAGCCTTAAGATGCTGGCGCACATCACGGACCCACTTGTGGTATCCTGCGCCTGTTGTCTCTAGTGGAGCGAAGCTCAACTTGTTCAGGTTACTCATCCTGAAAAACAACAAGAAAATAGGGTTAGTTTCGGAGCGAAAAAGGCTACCACGAAAAACTATAAAATTTCTGAGCGTAGTCGCTTCCAAGAAATTAGGGATTTTCTGAGCGTAGTCGCTTCCAAGAAAATCCGATTCCAAGAGGGGTTTTTGGATTAGATCGAAACGACGATGTAAGTGGTCGATCGTTTTCTTCTCAACAAACTCTAAGTTTGGAGGACTCTACAAGCTCTAAGCTCGGAGTGAGCACGAACCCCCACAGTTCGGCTTTTGGTCTCCCCTATGAAGAAGAAAGGGGGGTAGAAGAAGGGATGTTGGAAGTCCCCGAGAAAAAGAAGAAGAAATTGAAAAACTTCAAAAACGGGAACTTTTAGAAAAGTTTACCTTGAAAAGATGCCGGAATTCTTGACCGGAAAAGATGTTGGTTGGGTTGTGCAGTGATACTGCAGGGTCGCTGCGAGGATGTCGCGAGGATGCTACGGAACTTTTAGAAAAGTTTACCTTGAAAAGTTTGCAGGTGGACTGTTGCGGGGACACTGCGGGGATGCGACTGCTGCGGGGATGTCGCGAGGACAGTTGCGGGGCCGCTGCGGGGATGTCGCGAGGCCGCGAGGACAGTTGCGGGGATGCTGTGGGGATGCGACTGCTGCGGGGATGTCGCGAGGCCGCGAGGATAGTTGCGGGGCCGCTGCGGGGATGTCGCGAGGCCGCGAGGACAGTTGCGGGGATGCTGTGGGGATGCCGCGAGGCCGCTAGTGAGTCGCGGTCGCGAGGGCAGGCGAGCGCGCGCAAAGGTAGAAGGCAAGCAGTGCTTGCGGGCGCTACAGGGGCAGCG